>NC_071273.1:5747642-6047642 GCF_023375685.1 Ictalurus furcatus
ATCCATCCATCCATCCATCCATCTTCTATACCACTTATCCTCTTCAGGGTCACGGGGAACCTGGAGCCTATCCCAGGGAGCATGGGGCACAAGGCGGGGTACACCCTGGACAGGGTGCCAATCCATCGCAGGGCACAATCACTTACACATTCACACACCCATTCCTACACTACGGACACTTTGGACACGCCAATCAGCCTACCATGCATGTCTTTGGACTGGGGGGGGGACCAGAGTACCCGAACATGGGTAGAACGGGGAGAACATGAAAACTCCGCACACACAGGGCCACGGTGGGAATCGAACCCCTGACCCTGGAGGTGTGAGGCAAATGTGCTAACTACTAAGCCTCTGTGCGCCCCAATGTTTTATTTAATGTTTAAATGTAAAAATTAAAGATTATATTAGTAAAACTGTATGTGCCTTTTGCATTCTTTATAAGTACACGCACAAATACCCTGATTTGGTGGTTTATTTTGTTATAATAAACAAAATCTAATTGAAAAAAAAGTTTAGCTTTTTATCTTATTAACCGAAAAAATAATCGTCCGATTAATCGATTATTAAAATAATCGTTAGTTGCAGCCCTACTAAAAACATAAAGAAAAATAACTGTATATGCAATATACTGTAATGTCATATACAAATGATCACAGTACAACCACACTGTGGAAACTTTATTTCTACATCCTTTTCCTGAACTAATGGACGCTGGGAATGATGAAGGCTGTTTTAATAAATGTTCTACTATAAGTTTAGCCCAATAAACAAACATCATGATGGCTACAGTTGTTTGGAAATATTGGTTGCAGGGGTTAAATTGTAGAAGTTGTTATGAGGAGCCAGAGCAAAGATACAATAGGCACACAGCCCATTTATGCTCATGCTAGACTGAAGAAATCTGAAAAGTCCCTGGAACTCACTTTCATTTCTATCAAACTGTTTCTGGGTAAGTTACATTAATGATTTACATGTTAAACCAATTGGGCAAACCATACTTTCCCTTTATTACATGTGATATTTGGATTTTTTGCTCTGATTCAGTAATTGTGGGTGTCATTTCAAGTTAGGATTCTTATGACATCTGCTGCAACACAATGTCGGCTTCTGCACATGTCAGCTTTATCACTGAGGCCCGACTGTAACAGGCTGCTCATTCGACCATCATTCAATCATTCAAATGACCAAGTGTAGAAAGCATGACATTACTGTGTTGTTGTGAATGTTTAAAATGTTCTATATATCTGAATACATGTCATCAGAAAACATCAAAACATAATCAGATTAAAGTAGACAAAGACAACCCAATGAAACAAATGAGACAAAAATATTATACTTAGTCATTTATATATTGAGGAAAATTATTCAATATTACATATCGGTTAGTTGCATGTGAAGTATGTGAACCTCTAGGATTAGCAGTTAATTTGAAGGTGAAATTAGAGTCAAGTGTTTTCAATAAATGGGATAATGATCAGGTGTGAGTGATCACCCTGTTTTATTTAAAGAACAGGGATCTATCAGAGTCTGATCTTCAAAACACATGTCTGTGGAAGTGTATCTTGGCACGATGTTGTTGCTCATCAGGCTGGAAAGGCTACAAAACCATCTCTAAAGAGTTTGGACTCCACCAATCCACAGTCAGACAGATTGTGTACAAATGGAGGAAATTCAAGACCATTGTTACCCTCCACAGGAGTGGAGACCAACAAAGATCCCTCCAAGAGCAAGACATTCATAAGGTAGTTAAAATAGTTCACAAGGTCATAAAGGAGCCAGGGTAACTCTAAAGCAACTAAAGGCCTCTCTCACATTGGCTAATGTTAATGTTCATGAGTCCACCATCAGGAGAACACTGAACAACAATGGTGTGCATGGCAAGGTTGCAATGATAAAGCCACTGCTCTCCAAAAAGAACATTGCTGCCCCTCTGCAGTTTGCTAAAGATCACATGGCCAAGTCTATTGGAAATAGCAAGTGGCCGAGACTATTGGAAATTGTTTTGTTGAGGGATGAGACCGAAATATAATTTTTGGTTTAAATGAGAAGTGTTCTGTTTGGAGAAAGGAAAACACTGCATTCCCGCATAAGAACCTTATCCCATCTGTGAATCATGGTGGTGGTAGTATCATGTTTTGGGCCTGTTTTCCTGCATCTGGTCCAGGATGACTCGCCATCATTGATGGAACAATGAATTCTGAATGATACCAGCGAATTCTAAAGGAAAATGTCATGAGATTTGTTCATGAACTGAGTCTAAAGAGAATGTGGAGCATGCAGTAAGACAATGACCCTAAGTACACAAGTTGTTATACCAAAGAATGGTTAAAGAAGAATAAGGTTAATGTTTTGGAATGGCCAAGTCAAAGACCTGACCTTAATCCAATAGAAATGTTGTGGAAGGACCTGAAGCAAGCAGTTCATGTGAGGAAACCCACCAACATCCCAGAGTTGAAGCTGTTCTGTACTGAGGAATGGACTAAAATTCCTGCAAGCCAATGTGAAAGACTGATCAACAGTTACTGGAAATGTTTAATTGCAGTTATTGCTGCACCAGATACTGAAAGCAAAGGCTCACATATGTAATATTGGATCATTTTCCTCATAAATCAATTGTGTTCTCTTTATCCACTTTCAGGACGTGTATGAAAATCAAATGATGTTCTTGGTCATATTTATGCATAAATATAGAAAATTCTAAAGGGTTCACAAACTGTCAAGCACCACTGAATCTGTGATTTTATCTGTACCAGCATTTTTTCTAAGCCCTAGTAGTTATAGCATACACTTTCTCTCAAACTATCAATCAAAGTAGTGTGTGCTGATTTATGACCCTTTGTGCTTCCCTGGCCGACATTTCTGCAGGTAACCTAATTTTTGACCAGGGGTGAGGGTACCTCTATCGACTGTATCAGTGGGTCAATCTGGTCCCTGTGTGTCTGGGCAGTGGTGGAGGGGTGTGTAAGGGAGTAGCCCCAAACAAAGGTATTTAGGTTTTGGGGGTTTTTTTTATCGTAGAATTTTTATTGGAAATTTGCATTTTACACATTATAACACCACACCCAACAACCCCAACAAAACAACCACAGTATTTAGGTTATTGAGCCTGGTTTTGGGGGTGAAATAGTTCTGAAAAAGCGTATCAATGGTTAATATTGGGCAGGTGTTTGTGTTACTATGTGTAGGTATTTCGATTGTGTAAACACATTGTTAGAAAAAGCATGATGTTTGAATGTGTACATATATGAGTAGAATATTTGTTTGTGAAATAAATTAAAACAATTTTTTTTTTTTTTTTAAAGAATCTGTTTAAAAGAATCACTCGTATTACATGTCTTTCAAACATAACAATTTAGGAGGTAAAAATGATTAAAAGAGCTGTTTAAAAAGAATCCGTATTACTTGTCTACCAAAAAAAAAATATAACCCTTAAGAGATAAAATGTTTAAAAGTGATGTTTAAAATAATCACGCGTATTACATGACTTCTAAACAAAGATCCTTATGAGATTCTGGCGCAGTGCTGGAGATACCTGCGCTGGCAGAGGCAGGTACAGGGGTGCAGAGCAGTCGCTCAGAAGCACCAGTCACTACACTGGGGGATGGGGGAGACGTGGAGATGGAGGACGAACTCATGTTTAAAGTACCGAACAAGCGGAAAAAACGAGGTAAGGGACAAGGAAGCAAACAGGCCAAAAAAGACACTAAAGTAGAAGAAAAAGAAACAGACAGCGACGATTACATGTCAGATTCTGTTTTTAACTTTGGCTCTCAGGAAGAACAGCGAGAAATTGTATACCGTGCTGAGGGCATTAAAGAGTTCTTAAGAAACACCAAATGGCAAAAGAACATTGTAGTAGAAGAACATTTTGCAGATCTGAAGCAGTTTATTCATGATGTCAAACATTTTAGAAGGGAAAGAGCTTTTATTGACACAGAGGTCTATTGACTGAAGAAATTGATTACTAAAGTAAGCAAAGAAACTTCTGATGATGACCAGTAGAGTGTTTGGTGTGTTTTATATTAGAATGGGTTTTATCATCTGTTTATTTTATCTACACTATGTTCTTATGACTGGTATTCGTATTGCAAGTTTAAACGTTAATGGGGCAAGAGAACATGAAAAGCATGTAAATGTCCTGACTAGATTCTGTTCTACTACTTCGCAGTCATAATTATCTTTTTTCTCCCTCTCTCCATTCGCCGAACCACACGCGAATTTATGGAGATACTAGAGATCCAGATCCTTTCTGCCTCTGGATGGAGCTCAAATCTTCTTTAATTCCAGACTGCTGAGACTACGGCTGCTCCTAACGCCATACAGGCTTCATATAAATCCATAATGAACTTTTTCACACTAACTGTTGTTACCCAGATGAGGATGGGTTCCCTTCTGAGTCGGGTTCCTCTCAAGGTTTCTTCCTCTTAAAACATCTTAGGGAGTTTGCTCAGTTGGGATAAATTCGCACCTTTAATATCTGTATACCATGTTGATAATTCTGTAAAGCTGCTTTGAGACAATGTCTATTGTAAAAAGCGCTATACAAATAAAATTGAATTGAATTGAATTGAATGTAAAGTTATATGAGTTAATAAATCAGAAGCGTATTGATGTAGTGATGTTGCAAGAAACACAAAGTAATGTTAACAATACTACTAACTGGATGAAGGAGTGGGGTGGGCTGGCAATTTTACGTCACAATACATCAATTAGTGGTGGGATTGCCCTATTGTTTGCTTGCAATTTTATTCCCAGTTCTTATACAGTAGATAAGGTTTTAAATGGGAGGCTTTTAAAAGTAAGAGCTTTTTATGAGAATGAGAGCTTTGTTTTTATTTGTATGTATGCTCCCACCAGTGCAGTGGAGAGGATGAGTTTCTTACATAAACTAGACAATGTCATTGCTAACTGCAACACTGCCGATATTTTAATTTTGGGTAGGGATTTTAACTGCACAACAGATAACTTGGACAGGAACCATACAGAACCTCATGTAGCCTCCCGTAAACGCCTGTGAGAGATGATGGAGGCTCACGAGCTGATTGATATATGGAGAAATTTAAATAAAAAACAGAGACAGTACACGTGGGTCCACCCCATAGATAACAACCTCTCCCTGGCAAGACTAGATCGCTTTTATGGTTTTAAACATCAGCTGACACTTTTTACTACATGTTTTATTGTTCCAGTAGGCCTCTCTGATCACAGCATTGTGCAGTGTATCGTCAGTAAAAAAGAATGTAAAACCAAAGAGTGCTTACTGGCATTTTAACACTGCACTTTTAGAGGATACTAATTTTAGAGAATGTTTTATTTATTTATGGAATGTTTTTAAATATGAAAAGATGACTTTTAGTTCTATACAACAGTGGTGGGATGTGGGTAAAGCTCAAATTAAAGCATTCTGTCAACAGTACACTCTTAATGTCACAAGAGACGTCCGATCTCTGAGAGCCCTGGAGACTGGAATAGCAGAACTCCAGTGTTTGGAGACCACAGGAGATCGAGGGCAGATTGAAACCCTCAAAAGTAAAAAAGCTATAATGAATGACCTGTTCGGCATTACAGCACAGGGGGCGCTGGTCCGCTCATGCTTTAAAAGCATGAATGAGATGGATGCTCCTTCTACGTTCTTTTTTGGTCTAGAGCAGAAGAATGGACAGAAAAGATTCATACATGCTGTACGAACAGAATCAGGAGATCTTCTGTCAGATCCCACTGAAATTCACAAGCAGACAGTTAGCTTCTACTCGAAGCTGTACAGCAGTGAGCAGTCAGGGGCACAGACAGTGGAGGAGAGCTTCCTTAAAGACCTGCCAAAACTCTCAGAGCATGTCACCAGAGATATGGACATAGAGCTAACACTAGCAGAGCTCTATGAGGCTCTCCAAGGGATGGAGAATGGAAGGGCGCCAGGCATAGACAGTCTCCCTGTAGAGTTCTACAAAGCCTTCTGGACAGTTGTAGGGCAGGATGTGCTAGAAGTGTTGCTAGACAGTGTGAAGGGAGGTGAACTCCCATTGAGCTGCAGGAGAGCCGTCCTGACCCTCCTGCTGAAAAAGGGAGACCTGACGCATTTGAAGAACTGGCGCCCGGTCTCACTGTTGTGCACTGACTACAAACTGCTCTCAAAAGCATTAGCTTCAAGACTAAGGTAATGGAGCAAATCACTCACCTTGACCAGACGTACTGTGTGCCTGGCAGATCTATATTTGATAATATACATTTAATTCGTGACATTTTGGACGTCTCCAGGCTATTGGGCTTAAAGACTGGTCTTATTTTTCTAGATCAGGAAAAGGCTTTTGACCGGGTTGAACATGAATACCTGTGGAAGGTGCTGGAAACCTTTGGTTTCAACCCAGGTTTCATAGCCATGATCAAGACTTTGTACAGTGAAATTGTGAGTGTACTGAAGGTTAATGGTGGTTTGTGTGCCCCTTTTAGAGTCTACAGAGGTATTAGACAAGGTTGTTCTCTGTCAGGCATGCTGTACACCCTAGCATTTGAACCTCTTTTACGTAAACTGAGAGATCAACTTTCTGGTTTTAAAATATCTCAATCCAGTGCTCTGTCTCTCAGCATATGCAGATGACCTGGTTGTAATGCTGGGAGCACAGACTGATGTGAGTATTTTAATTGATGTTTTAAAAGATTTTGAGATTTAATCATCTGCCAAGGTCAACTGGGCCAAAAGTGAAGCTATTTTAGTTGGAGAGTGGGGTGGTGGGCAGCCCACATTACCAGCTGGTTTGGTGTGGAAAAAGGGCGGTTTTAAGTACTTGGGTGTTATCTGGGCAGCACTGACTTTTTAAATAAAAATTGGGAGGGTGTTTTTGAAAAGGTGAAAGGCAGGTTGAACAGGTGGAAGTGGCTGGTCCCAAAAATGTCTTACAGGGGACGAACGCTGGTCATCAACAACTTGGCAGCATCAACCCTGTGGCACAAGCTGACATGTGTGGATCCTCCACAAACCTGCTCTCAAACGTCCAGGCCCTGCTAGTGGACTTCTTCTGGGACAGACTACACTGGATCCCTCAAAGTGTCCTTCATCTGCCCAAGGAGGAGGGGGGGCAGGGGCTAGTCCACATAGTTAGCAGAACTGCAACCTTCCGACTCCAGTTCATCCAGAGACTCCTCACTGGACCTGAGAGGTTGGTATGGAGAGCAGCAGCTTATAGGCTGTTGCACACAGTAGGAGGACTGGGGTTGGACAGAACTTTGTTTTTAATGGACACAAGGACAGTAGACTTTGCTGGATTACCAGTTTTTTATCGTGGACTTTTTAAAATATGGAACCTTTTTAAAAAACAAATCAAGGGGTGCAGGACACCACACTGGCTGCTGGAGGAACCCCTGGTTCATGGTGGGCGATTAGACATCTCTGGTGTGACCACCGCTTCATTATCCAGAGTTCTCGTCTCATCAGGGATTGTGACATTCCGGCAGCTGGTGAACGTCACAGGAACAGACCTGTCACGGGCTGAGGACTTAGCAGCGCGCCTGGGACTATGGTCCCTACGCGTTGTGCACAAGCTCCTACATTGCTGGAGGTCCAACCTAATGTCAGAGGAGCGTGCTCAGCTGATGGATAACGAAACAAATGAGACTGGGCCTACAGAGGAAGAACCTTTTCCCCAGCTGGGCATCACTCCAGACCTAGATGGGTGTGGGGGCCCCCTCCTGGAGTTCAGCAGTGACATGAACATTGAGACAGTGTCCGGTAAGCTACTGTACAAAGCCTGCGTGAAAGTTTTAAATAAGAAAAAAACTGAATGGGAGAGTGGACACCCCATGGCGAAGTGTACTGCATTTTAATGATGATATTAAACCAGAGTGGAGGGCACTTTACAAACCACCCTTAACCAAAAAATTTGCTGACCTCCAATGGAGGATTTTACATGGAATTGTTTCTGTGAATTCTTTTATCTCCATTTTAAACCCTGAGCTCACGCAGGAATGTCCATTTTGTTCACAGAGAGAGACTGTTTTTCATGCTTTTATACATTGCTCCAGGTTGCACCATTGTTTGTGTTTTTAAAAAACAACCTGAGGTCATTTAAAGTTGATTTTACTTTTCAGTTTTTTATCTTTGGTTTTAAGTACATTAGAAAGAACAGATTCAAATGTCAGCTGATCAATTTTATCTTTGGTCAGGCCAAAATGGCGATATTCCTGAGTAGGAAAAACAAAGTGGCACAGAACACAGAGTGCGATGCCAAAAAAGTTCTCTCCAGACTGATCAAATCACGAATTCTGATCGATTTTAACTTTTACAGAAGTATGGGAGACTTGGAGATGTTCAAGGCGGTGTGGTGTTGCGAGGAGGCTCTGTGTTCTGTAGTGGAGGGAGAACTTTGTTTTACACCAGCATTAGGCTGATAATGTTCTTAACAGCTATCCGTTGTTGCCCTATTTATTTATTTTATTTATTTATGGTTCTTTTTTTAATCCTCCTTTAAATATTTATCTATTTATATATTGAGATATTGAGTCACATTTGACTTTAATGTGTACAGTGTGACATTTGATAAATAAAGGATTGTTAAAAGTCAAAAAAGTCTCTCTCTCTCTCTCTCTCTCTCTCTCTCTCTCTCTCTCTCTCTAAACCCCACCCACACACACGTTTCAGATTCACCTCTCTCTCTCTCTCTCTCTCTCTCTCTCTCTCTCAACCCGACCCATACACGTGTTTCACCGGCAGACAGTTTCTGTAGATCGTGTAAATTTATGACTCTGCCAGCCTGTTCTGTATGTGTACCTAATTTATGAGCTTTGTGTTTTCCTGACCGACAGTTTGTAGGTATACCTAATTTATGAGCTCTGGTGACAGTGTCTGGAGTGTGTGTGTGTGTGTGTGTGTGTGTGTGTGTGTGTGTGTGTGTGTGTGTGAGAGAGAGAGAGAGAGAGAGAGAGAGAGATAGGGTCATGTGTTTCCTGGGGGTTTGCTGACCAGAATGCTTACAATGTGTTTATGTTAATGAATTAAGGGACGAGTCGTGCGTTTCAGTGTTTTAAGACCCCTACCAATGTGTACATTTGTGGTTTAAGTGAATCTTTGTTTCTGAAATTACTTTTGTGGTAATTATCAGTTTGTGTAACTAATCTATCAGAAAATTCTAGACCCGGTGACTGAATGTGGTGGATGCATTAGAATTGTGGACATTTTATGTGTGTGTAGCTCCCTATGTGTATGATTTGTGTAATCCTTCTGTCAAGAAATGAACAGATAACATTTATTGCCTATGTTGTTGAGAAAAACATTGATGTGTAAAACATTTCTACATTCCTTCAAGGCTGTATGAGGACGTTGTTCTCTTAGACCAAAACCATCGGTGTTATTCATTGTGGAGACTGAAGTGACAATATGTCTGAAGAAAATTAAAAATATTTATTACATAGCCTACTTTCCAAACAAGGTACTTTAAGGGTAAAAAAACACACCTTTTTTAAAAGATGGTGTTTTAAAAGAATCGTGCTTTTTGTTTCAACTATAAACAAGTTTTCGGAAAATGGTTCACCAACGAGGATACTTATACTGAACTGTTGCTAAATACATAAGCTTTTGTCTATGCTTTGACATCCCATGTCCCCACTGGCTGACAGTCAAGTCGTGTACATTTATGACCTCTGTAACACTATTTGACATGAATGTGTGATCTTTCCTGGCAGTTGTCTGTCTGTGGGAGACAGAGAAATGTGTTTTCTGGGGGTTTTGCTGACTAGAATGCTTACAAATGTGTTTATGTTAACGAATTAAGGAGAGAGTCGTGCGTCTCAGTGTTTAAATAATGGTTAAGACGTTGTAGTTAAAACACAGAAGAAACTCTGCAACTTTCTGTTACAATGTTTGCTCCAAGAAATCCTAATACCCCTAGAAGAATGCTGTTTATTTACCAACAAGAGGACCTGTTGAAATGAGAGAGGACCTGACATCTGCTCCGAGAAAAAAAAAACAAGATGTTAGTTTGACAATTTCTTCATGAAGATATTGTAAAGACATTGTTGTTTAACCCTGAGCAGGGCGTCAACAGCTCCAAAGATTGTGCCTTAAGAACAAAGGTTTATTTAGGAGAGTACATTGTACTCAGTACACACTGAGTACATTTCTGTTCCACAGTCTATAAGGATCCCCACCCTTAATGTAGAGTGACAAATGTGCATACCCCCCATGACTACATTACTTAAGGTTTAAACATTTTTATTTTGTGATGGCAACAAGACAAAACTGTTGTACATTTGATATCTGGTGATTTTAGAATTACACAACAACTGTCAAATATGTTTTGACATAGAATGTGAATTGCTTTGTCAGGCAAAGAGAATTAGAATATTTCTTTAAGAAAGGTTCATTGTTTTTGTTCTTTTATCACAGCTTCCTTTCTTAAAGTAATCTGTAAATCCTCTGACCAAGTAAATGGCTGTGCCATCTGTCTATTAAATAAATGCCAGTCCTTCAGGCTGAAAAAGAAGGATCAAAATATTCTGCAGTAGTTTGCCACTGTGACTCAAAAAGTTGTCTTTCATCTGACATCTGAAAGCTAACTACTGTCCCAACTGCCTTACAATACTGATAATGCTCTTACACTTAAGAGGGCTGAATGGCAGACCTTGTTAAATAATATTATTATGTTTTTTCATTATAATGTCTTATATTTGATAAAATATATTCTTATATATCTCATATTACTTTTTGCCTTTTCTTATACGTTGACATGGGAGAAGACGTGCAATGGGCAATGCTGCTGCGAAGGTGATCTTGCACAAGCACATGTCTTTGTAATTGTAAGTGACTAGTCAACTTAATCCTTCACACGGTATTCATAACGTGCCATAAGTTTTTGCCACTCTATGGATCATTCTGAAGTTTGAACAAAATGGTTTGACTTAATATTTCAGTGTACAAGCCATTTCTTCCTAATTTGTTAATTGACTTTTATTGTATGCCTAAATGCAATAAAAGTTATTTGCCAGATTCAGATGCACCTAAACAAATTATTGTAAAACATGTGAAACGTGTGTGAAACTTGTGTGAAACATGTGTGTATGGGTGGGGTTTAGAGACAGAGAGAGAGAGAGAGAGAGAGAGAGAGAGAGAGATGAATCTGAAACATGTGTGTATGGGTGGGGTTTAGAGAGAGAGAGAGAGAGAGAGAGAGAGAGAGAGATGAATCTGAAACATGTATGTATGGGTGGTGTTTAGAGAGAGAGAGAGAGATGAATCTGAAACATGTGTGTATGGGTGGTGTTTAGAGAGAGAGAGAGAGAGAGATGAATCTGAAACATGTGTGTATGGGTGGTGTTTAGAGAGAGAGAGAGAGAGAGAGAGAGAGAGATGAATCTGAAACATGTGTGTATGGGTGGGGTTTAGAGAGAGAGAGAGAGAGAGAGGTGAATCTGAAACATGTGTGTATGGGTGGGCTTTAGAGAGAGAGAGAGACAGGTGAAGCAGTTTTAACATCATTAATGCTTTTTTAAACTTCTAGTTTAATCTTCTAGTTTAAACAATACGGCGATTCTTTTAGCCAACACTTTAACATTTTTACCTCATAAGGATCTTTGTTTAGAAGTCATGTAATACGCGTGATTATTTTAAACATCACTTTTAAACATTTTATCTCTTAAGGGTTATATTTTTTTTTGGTAGACAAGTAATATGGATTCTTTTTAAACAGCTCTTTTAATCATTTTTACCTCCTAAAGGGTTATGTTTGAAAGACGTAATACGAGTGATTCTTTTAAACAGATTCTTTAAAAATATATATATATTTTTTCATTTATTTCACAAAAAAATATTCTACTCATATATGTACACATTCAAACATCATGCTTTTTCTAACAATGTGTTTACACAAACGAAATACCTACACATAGTAACACAAACACCTGCCCAATATTAACCATTGATACGCTTTTTCAGAACTATTTCGCCCCAAAAACCAGGCTCAGTAACCTAAATACCTTTGTTTGGGGATACTCCCTTACACACCCCTCCACCACTGCCCAGACACACAGGGGCCAGATTGACCCACTGATACAGTTGATAGGGTTACCCCCACCCCTGATCATAAATTAGGTTACCTGCAGAAATGTCGGCCAGGGAAGCACAAAGGGTCATAAATCAGCACACACTACTTTGATTGACAGTTTGACAGAAAGTGTATGATTTAACTACTAGCCATGTTAGCTTCTTGATAAATAGCTTCAGGGTCATTATCATAACCCAAAGTAAATGTACTTACAGTGAGAGATATGATGCAGTAAAGCACTTTCATCAGGATTTTGTACACATCTTCTGAAATATGTAAACCAGTGCTGGAGAATACTTCGGGATGCTTAGTGCTCAAGTAAGAGTTTGCTATTATAATGGCGGTACGAATCAGGCCACCAATTGCCATAGTCTTCAGGAAGACAAACTGCAAGAGAGAAATGATGATGGAAATTTTTGCCAGTACAAGAAATCGCTCACAAATCATGAAATAAAAAGTGGTGTTGGTGTGAGAGCTTCTCGGCACTGTAGATAACATAAGATAAGATGTTTTGTGCTTTCTAGATATTAGTTTAATTTCTGGGCAAACTCCTGAAATATATTTGATGACTCATAGTATACTTTGCGATTTCCAATCAAAATGTTCTCTAAAACACGTAGTTATGGTTAACCAGTCAAACACATCAATCATATAATACTTTTGGTAATGGTGCGTTGTGATTTCCACAGAGCCCGTGTTTTCACTTCCTGGATTCCACACTGAGAGAAAGCTGCTCTAGGATACACGAACATGACAAGGGTTGTAACAATGGACAAATTGGAAGTGAGAAATATTATGGAGTTGAAAAGCTCTATTTTTACTCTATGTGTGGCCTTTTGTGGCTCTCAATCATTTCATATTCAGTAAAGTTATTCACCAAAACAAGGATTCATCCATTCCTACATAATCCTGGGCTACCTTACAAATTTCACTTTCCTTTCCACCTACACACTCACCACAGACAGTGCAGATATGCTCTCTTTGTAAGCACCATAAACTCCAAAGACAGCGGCAAGGCACATTGCAGAACCAGTTGCAAAGCACACTTCTACTGTATACTGGACATTCTGACAAAAAAAAGGAAAAAAGCATGTGCTGTTAAATATGGACAAACCAAACATGTAGGGAGACAATCTGGGAAAGTTATGACCTTTGGTCTGTTATCAGCTCAGTGTAATTTTTTTTAGCACCATGCTCACCACACAGATGATCAACCAGCTTATTTAGCGCAGATTTCTATGGCAAGCATTAAATGGTAGAAGTATAAGAATTCCATTCATCCATTTTCTGTACCGCTTTTCCTACACAGGATCACGGCTAAGCCTGGAGCTTATCCCAGAGAACTCGGGGCACAAGACGGGGGACACTCTGGACGGGATGCCAACCCATTGCAAGGCACAATTACATACACATTCAGACACTACGGACAAATTGGAAATGCCAGTCAACCTACAAAGCAGGTCTTTGGACTGGGGGAGGAAACTGGAGTCATAATTATATTATTACATTATTATATTATTTAAAAATTATACTAGCAATTTAACTACTAATATTTTTAATGGTAAGAATATCAAATTGAAGATATTTTAAATTAAATTTTTCTCACAAGTCAGAATGATATATTTAAAATATTCACTAGCAAATAATTATATTGAAGATATCTGTAATTCAATTTTGACTAGTAATAAATCACCATTGTATTCCTGTCTCTCAGATCTACAATTCAGTTTTCAATCTGAAAACTGTATCTCCACTTTTAAAATTTTACATTCTTGATATCAAAATGTACATTTTTACTAGTAATTTCCACTAGTGAAACTGGAATTCTTAATGGTGAAAACCTGATTTTGATATCAATAATTTAGTTTTTACTAGTGGAAATCGAATTCCTGATCAAGAAAGCCATGATTAATAGATAAAACATTGCTACAGTTTTCACAAATAACATTTTTTTTTATTGAAGATCTCTGAAGTACAATTTTTACCAGTAGAAATTCACAGTGCAGATATGTACTAATACACTGTACAGATGATTAATCATATAAAATACCCCCCCCCCCACCCCCCACCGTACGACTAGTATTGAATCATCAAACTGCAAAATTTTGTGATGTGCAAGAAAATGGCAAGCCTTTTGAAGTGTAAGAAGTCATGACTAAATTTTTACATTTACATTTGACTAAGGAAAAAAATATAATTCTTACTATGACAAATTAAATGAGATTTCTTGAATTTGAATTATTACTAGTGTCACGGTCTTCATACCTCATGCTTGTGTTGCAGGTACAGACCCCAGGCGAAAACAACAATCCCAGAGACCTAAAAGTAAACAGGAATGCAACAAAATAAACAAGCACATTGAGGCACCAATAAGAAACTGGATCTCACAACTGACACGTATATTAAAGTGACTCTAAGTTGAATCATTATAAGTATAAACTTACCGCAATAATAACGTTAAAGAAGATGAAGATCATCTTGGCCATTGGATTGAGTTTTGCCATGTTCACAGATGCTGTTGTGGAAATGTTTCAAGCTCGATGGCAGCTGCATCTTATACCATGCCAAAGTAACACATTACTGTTGTGCAAAGTAGGAGGAGCCTAGTGATTTACTTACTGTGGGAAAGGAAGCTGCATGGAAAAACATGAACCATAATGCAGAAAATCAAGAAAAAAAAATGTATAAGGCATTACAGTACACCACAGTACAGCTTCTCAAATCAGAAAGAATTGCTTTATAACAGCAACTCTGACAGTTCATGTAACATACAATGCACTGTCCATGATACCCATGGTATGTGCTCATTCCAACACAAAGTTGATCCCCCCATTTTTCTGATATAATAACCGCCACTGTTCTGCAAAGATTAAATCATGTCTTCGCTTTGTGTACAGGGTCATTGCCATGCTGGAACATAATTCCAGTGAAGGGAAATTGGAATGGTACAACATACAATGCATCCTGTTCAATTGCGTGCTTCCAAATTTGTGGCACCAGTTTAGGGAAAACCCACATATGGGTGTGATGGTCCAGTTTCAGCAAACTTTTGCCCGTATAGTTTATGCGGTTGAACAGTATTGGCAAGTGCGTTTTCTTCCTTTTATTTCTTTTTTTCCCAGTTTGCCAATTCCAACCCACTTGCTAGCTCTACCCTATAACACCAACTGATGAGGGTGAAAGCTAGCATGTGCTTCCTCAGATACACATGAAGCCAGCCACCACATCTGTTCAAACTGGTGCCCATGCTAATTCACAAGAAGCTGTCTAGACATTCATGATAGGCCAGTATCGCTCTGATTTAGAGAGTAATACAATCATTCCCGCTGAGAGAGAATGACCAACTTAGCTTTCTTGGGCTCTCAGCCAATTTTTAAAGACTTACATTAAATGTCTTCAGGCAGTCCCTCTGTTATTTTCCCAAAGACATATTGAACTAAGATTTGATTTCATTAATGCAACTGGAAAATAATAGTAATCCACAAGAAAGCTTTTTTTGTCTTTATTTGTAACAAGGACTATTTGTGTTTACTAGTTACTTGTGTCTCCTGACAGATTCCGTGTCAGTCATTCTACGACTGTTCTCTTGTGCAGCAACTCTCAGGCACCGTGCCGTAAGTTCCTCGATTCTTGTGTTATTAAAAATAAACAAAGGCTCTTATGTTACATTATAGTTGTTACACTACCTTAGTCTCACAAAATATGTAGTGATTTAAAAGGATTTTATAGGATTTTATAGGATTTTATATTTCCTCTGGCCATCCACATCCCTCTTATCTCTTAAGTCCAAACTCAATTCTCTAACTCCAAATCTGATTCAACGCTGAATTAAGATTGTGATCAGCAAATCTCTACTGTTATCTAACTTAACACAGATACTTGGTTGATTATTCATCTTTAAATTTCATCATTTCCCTTTCAGCAATGTTTCAATTAGCTTTTACAGAGATGTATAATGTTGAAAATGGTGTGAATCAGACTACTGAATTTGCAGCTCTGCAGAACTGGATGATGAGCAAATTGCATGTGTGAATGGTGGCAGCAACAGAACAGGAAATCGTGCAGTAACTGTATGGTTTGGTAGAGCAGAGCGCCATCTACTGGACACTTTCTATCATTATACTCCAGACCCAAATATCACCAGTGCTGCTCCCTATAAATGCTTGCTCAGGTATATTCATGTTTCAAGATTTCCGACAAACCAATTTGTAAGTAAATACACTACATTGATCAAACACGGAGATTTTAATTTAATTTTATTTTATTTTTAATAAAATTCCATTTTAGTAACATATTGCTAAATATACTGCAGATTACAGTCAGATGTCAGAATAGGCTCACACTCACATTGATACATCATTCAGTATTTTATTGTTTCCCAGCATCAAAGAATTTATGGTGTTTTTGGATGTGTAATAGGCAATTCATGGTCATTGTCATATTTACTTATTCCTCACTGTTTCTAGGCCCACATCATTAATAACACAAGAGGCAGGGATGTAGTCTGGACAGGGAGTATATGTTTATTAGAGAGACTCCAAATAAAAGTCAATAAAAGACACCAAAATTTATTGTTTCTCTTCACACATTTTTCTCTAAAGCCAAATCTCTCCCTGCCAACACACTACAGGATTTAAAGTTGATTTAGTTGATCCTCCTTAACTCACCAGGTTCTCATACAGTGTCACATACTGACACTGTCTGCTTCCCCAGTTTTCTCTCTATCATGATCAAACTTGATTTTTCATTTCTATCAATTTTCCCAGTGGGGGTCGTGTGATTCGAGTTACTGGCAGAACCTGGATGTGGTCCAGGACCCTCGCATCCGAGTGACCCTGAGCCCTCTGGGGCCACAATTCCAGAGGAGGAAAAGGAGGAAGAGAAAGAGCGAGACACACATTGAGAGGGAGGAGAAGCTTTGGCCTCGGAAAAGGGAGCGGTGCATAGTTCCAGAGTCACATTGCCCTGCAGATAGCATCTGTGATATGGATTTAATAAATGTGTGTGAGTAGATGGGTTTGTGTGTGGACATGTATATACGCATATATATCTTGTCCATGAGCTCGTAGTCATGTAATCCAGAAATTGTTTAGAGCATTTTCAACAACTGTGTCCTTGTTTGCAGTGCATTTAAATTGTACATGTTTTTTTCCTATTCAGACAGAGAAGCACTGTGTGATCAACAGCTCCACTCAGCTCCTGTGTCCCACACCTGCGCTGGGCCCTGAGGGTATCCATGCCTCTGTTAGTGTCCATTTCTTGCTGGATAACCTTCACTTCAATTTTGAGGTGATCACCGGCAGCCCCTTCACTTATGAGTTAAACCCCATCCTCCACCCTCTCAACTGGGAAGACCACAGCAAACCCTACCGTCACAAACCTGGAAGCATCACCTCTGTTGATGTTACACATAATTAAAACTCTGGAGTAACACAAGTGGAACTATGGGAATTATGTTGTGATAAAAAATCCTAAATAAATAAAAATAATTTTGTATTTTAGCATCTTCAAAGTAGACACCCTTTTTGCCTAGAATTTCCAGAAATGTATTCTTGGCATTTTCTCAATCGATTTCTTGAGGAATTTCCCTGAGATGCTTTTTAAACAGTATTAAAGCAGTTCCCACCTACTCTGGACTCTTACTGGCTGCTTTTTGGAATATTTCACTCCAAGTCATCCGTTTAAAAAAATATTTTTTTGTAAATAAAATGTTAGTTTTCTAATGAAATAAATGAATAGGTCGGAACGATTATATTTTTGTCTACGACACCAATTTCAAACGTAATCATAAAGCTTCAGATCAAAAGGATTTTTAAGATCATGAGAAACATTTCAGTCGAGTGTCCACAAACTTTTGACTGGGAGTGTATATGTATGAATTAATTAAATACATACAACTACAATTTGACACTGCTGTAGGGAAAAAATCTGGACTTGGCCATTTTTAAGGAGGAGGTGGTGGCTCTGATAGGAGACGCATGGTGTGTGCTGTAAAAACACTCACCAGGAACCACCTGTACTGTGAGCCTCCTGCTCAGCAGCCCTCAGTGTCTACCACAAAGAAACGAGAGTCCAGAGATCCTCTACTGGAGTTCATAGTAAGTCATTGAAATCCTCTTTGCTTTTGATTCACGAGAATATTCAATCAGACTACAGAATTACTGGCACCCTTCTTGAAACTTAGCAAAAAGCATGTGGCGATATGAATAGTTTTCCTTTAATAAATCCTTAAATAAATCCTTTATTCATTTAGTAATTTATTTTTAGTGACCTCTTTATCCTGGTCACGGTCATGGTGGATCCAGAGCCTATCCCAGGAACACAGCACGAGTTGGGAACACACCGGGAATGGGATGCAAGTCCACTGCAGGGCACCATTCGCTCACTCACATTCACTCAGTCACACCTGAGGGCAGTTTTCGTGTCACCAATCCACTGACCAGCATGTTTTTGAAGGTGGGAAAAAAAACAAAAAACAAATCAGGATTGAGCTCAGGAGTGAACTGAGTTCTTGGAGTTGTAACATTACAAACATTGAATAATCTGGTGAAATTATAAAGCCTCCCATGGAGAGAATAACTCCACTGACCCTCATAATGTCTATCAAGGTTAAAGAACAGTTATAATTGGAACTTGGATCATCCTCCTTCATTTCAAAATCCTTTACGTTCTTAGGTTTGTGCATGTAGACTGTCTACTTTAATTCAGACCACAGGTTCTCAGTAGGGTTCAAATCCATTGCAAAATGTTCATTTTGCTTTCCAAAACCACTTCTGTGTTGATTTAGATGTTTGTTTAGGTTCGTCACCTTGTTTAGTGATTCATCTTAAGGTTCGTGGTTTGGGGCAAAAATGTTCCAGTGTTTCATGACACCATCAGTCTTCACCGGAGGCCCTGTTTCTCCAGCTGTTTCAGATGCAAATCATTGTGTGTGATGTTACACAATCATTTCGCTCCCGCTGTCTTGAACGTTGCCAACAATTTTCAAAATTGTCTGCATGTTCACTGGAATAAACCTGCGTATTTATTAGTTATTAGCAATTTATTAATAATTGATTCCAATTATTAATGTACTGTTTGAAACCTGTTCCTGACAGTTCAAGAGGCTTATTTATCTATTATTTTATAGATACAGCTTATTTTACAGCTCTGCTGTAATCCTATGGGAACAGGGACAGATGGTGGAGAGGCCACAGCAGCCACGTGGCCATGGTTTTCTGCCATGCATCAGGCTATTGCGCCTGCTATAGGCCATCCGTTGAGGCTCTTGTCCTGATAGACTTATGTGATGCAGAAGTCACAGCAAGTGCAGCTGTGGCTGCAGACACGGGCTCATCACGCCCTACAGCTGTTATCCGGGCGCGTGAGGAGGAAGAGGAGGAGAGCTCTGCACCGTCTGGCACAAATAGCCTCATGCAGGAGGACGAAACCTCCACTTCGTCTTGTCCCCCACCTCCAAAAAGGAGGAGAAGCAGCAGGGTGCTGGATTTTCTGGAGAGCGAGGCAGAAAAAGAGGAAGAACAGGGTCCTTGACCTCTTTGAAGAATTCATTTAAAAAATATTTAACCATGATCCTGGCGTATCCGTTTTGTTCTAAAATTGTTTTGAGTGACTTTATATTCGTTAACAGATGTTTTTGTGCCAAACACACTTGTCAGATGTGTACCGTTCTGGACAGTGCAGGACATTAATAAGATGTTATATTTATTATCAAATGGTTAAACTTCTCTCCCAAAAGGATGCCCAAAGTAAAAAAAAAAGAACTTCCAGAGATCCAGAGTTATGGAAAAGAAATTAAACTTTATTTAAAACAAATAAAGTGAGACAGTCTACACAAAGTCTGAATTATACACAGACAAACATTCCTTTACAATATGTACTTTTCTTTCTAAAAACAAACCAATCTCTGTTGTCTTAATGAATTATTCATGTCTATATGATATCTTACATTTCTTAAAGACTTTCTGGCGTTCATCAATACACAATGGCATTTTCCAGGCCTAGTCTTCTAGCTCAGTACACACTTACAATATAATTTGATCAGAAAGTGCTTTATGGTTTTAGATTATGCTTCTAAATATTGATTATACATATTGATTATGCTTGTTAACTCATAGTGATTATTAGATTATGCTTTTAAGTATTGATTCTAAATGCTAGTTACGCATATTGAGTATACTTAATCAACATATCGAAATGTTACTTACACATATGCATTACACTTTATCAATCAATCAATTAATCAATCAATCAATCAATATATATGTAGGGGTTTGATGTGTGTTACCAATATAGCAAACGCTTACAGATCCAGTCATATACAGGACATACATTATTTAAATGCTGCATGAGTCTTAAATGTGTAATTGTTTTGGAACAGGATGCCTGTAATGTATGCGGTCAAAACATTGACAGCGCGTCTGTGGCACCTGTGGGAAGAGTTTCGAATGTATTACAGAACAAAATATTTAGTAATTGTAAAAACCTACAATACTGTGCCTAATAACAGGTTAACATATTAAGCCATACTAGAATTTTTTTTCCACTGGTCAACAGTGTAAAATTAGAACCTTTTCAGTTCGTATAACATTATTAGATGTATCCATGTGTAACACAAACTCAAACATAGTCTGCACTGAACCTGAAATGGGACTACATGAATGAACATATTTAAACATATTTATGTATTGAAAATGTGGGTACAGCAGGTGATATAAACCATGGGGCTAGAGTCATGGTGAAGAAGATAATTTAATGTACATATTCTAAACATAATCACATTGTGAGGAAAAACACATATCTGGATGAAATTACAAATAACCACGGTCAGGTAACTTGACAGGATAAACCTGCAGTGCTAAGAGTTTGTCTGCAAATCTATCTTGCCAGGCATTCAGACTTCTGTCCCCTCTCACTGGACAGGGTGGAGGCAAATCAGTGTCATCAACAGCTTCAGTGGCTTCAACAATGTCTCCTGTTGTCAGGCAGATATTATGGACAATTGCACAAGCAACAATGACTATTTGGGCAAAGTTGTGGTCTACCACAAGAGACTTGAACAGCAGGCACCTCCAGCATGTCTTCATCATACAAAAGGCCCACTGAGTTATGGAGTGAGCCTTGGCATGGTGATGGTTGAAGTGGACCTGTACCCTCCCTTGGATTGGCTCCTGGTATGGAATAATGATGGCCACAGGATTAATGATGCAGGAGTAGCCACCATTCCCCACTATAAAGTATCCTGGTAGAGGATACAGAGCCTCTCTGTAGATCCTGCTGTTTTTCAGGATTCTGGTATCATGGACAGAACCTGGATATCCCACAAAGGTGTTAAGGAATCTGCCCTTCCCATCACATACTGCCTGCATCTGACTGGATGAGAAGAGTTTCCTATTGATATAGTCCTGACCAGTGGGTCCAGCGGGGATCTTGATGTGAACATGACATCCATCTACGACACCCACACACTTGGAGAAGATGGGGCTATTGGCTAAATGTTGGAATGTTGTAACACTTCTCATCTCAGATAAAGGCCCACATCAAAGAAATGCAGAAACACAATTGCACCTCGCATACGTAAAAATACCTCAACTAAGAGCAGGACACAATAGGTCCGTTATATATACACACACAGGCTGGTTCAAACAGACAAATTCTATGGTATTTACTCAGATAACAGCTCTGGGCTGTGATTCCCAAAAGCACTGCCTAAGTAGATTGTAGACACCATTGGCTCCAATATTCTCTCTGATCATATGAACTTTATGATGCTTTTGGAAAACTCAGAAGTGTACAATTGTGGTGAGAAGAGCAGAATGAGCCAGAATGAGTTAGAGATGAGAGTTGGCAGTGTTTGGGCAGCACGAGGGGGACCTACACAATAAGCAAGTGATTTAAATTTTTTGGCTGATGTTGGAGGAAATCAGGTTGCTCCGTCTGTTTTCCCCAGAAAGACATCTGGACACAGTTTATCGTGTCGTTTAAAAGTGTTATTTCTTTTCCTCAGTGTAGATCGTTCTGTCTGCGTCGCCCCCTCTGGCTGCTATGGGGAACTGCAGCTCTACTGGTAAGCAGAGTCCGCTTTCTACTACACACCAAAATGTAATGCTGTTACAAACCTAATAAAAAATCAACAGTTTACACCACAGCACTGCTGCTGAGTTCTGGATTGTGATTGGTCAGAAGGTGTTGATTAATTTTCTATAACAGCAGCTATGACAGTAATCCAGCTGCAAATCGCAGGTTTATTTTTGTTCACATTTAAATTTTACATTTATTCATTTAGCAGACGCTTTTATCCAAAGCGACTTACAAATGAGGAAATACAAGCAAATACAAGTAGTGCAACTATACAAGATTTATAATTGAGTTGCCCCTGCTGAGATGTGAGTGCTGATGAATACAGAGTGAAAATTCATCATTACACCTCTCTGATTATAAATAAATAAATAAATAAACAGGTACAAAGAAGAAGATGAGACATTAATTTCATTTTTATTTTCTCCCACTTTATAGCTTTTTTAGTTATAGCTTTTAGTTATAGTTATAGTTAGTTATAGTTATATCTTTTTTTTTTCAAACACTCTCTATTTCTGTTTTTAATAAGTTCACATTTTTTTATTGCTTATATTCTTGATTTGAGTCCTAAATAAACCCACACACTTCCATAGGTTATATAACGGCACCCTTCATGAAAATAACCAGGAAAAAAACATTAATGAACAATTAGCAATATATTGAGTTTAAACTTTCAGTGATAGTCTATTTTTTTAGTGCTACATGTTTCCCACAAAACACTGAATTAAAAAATTATTGGCACCCCTTTAATTAATTAATTAAGCTTGACGTGTCCTGGAGAGCGAAACAGCACAGAGTTCCTTTCTGTAATTCCTAACAAGCGTGTAGAGATGTGTAGAAGATCTTCATCCACTTCATTTTGTTGATGTGTGTGTGTGTGTGTGTGTGTGTGTGTGTGTGTGTGTGTGTGTGAATGAGAGAGAGAGAGAGAGTTCTAAATTCATATCACAATAATATAAAGACTCTCTTGTTAACGTCTCAGTCAACATTGTTAAAACATTTGTCACTGTAACATTTCCTACAGCATCATACAGTAAATAACACAAAATGTCCAAGTGGTAAACTTTTCTGTAGTGTTTGTTTTACACATTTCTTGGGTTGTCGGTCTCAAAGAAAGACAGGCTATATAAACATATAGGCTATAATGTTTATAAGCAGCAAAATGGCTGATAAAAAAAAAAAACTCAGACTAAAATCAACAATCTTTCATTAAAGGTGTAAAATACCTTTGTTAAATATGAGAGAAATATTGTTAACTCTATTTCGGGTCATTTTGAGCCTAGTAATTTTGTGCAAATAATCATCTGGTTGGTGAACCTTTAGAGGAAAAAACTAAGTCTGGAAGTACATAAAGTTTACCAAAGCCCTTCCTCATCTATACAAATGAAGTTATTACATCCTGGATCCTGGATTTGTTTTTAAAGCTTATTGAGTTCTGTTATTCCAGACAGTAGTGTGTTGGTGTGAAGTAGCCCTCTTTGACCAGATGATGGCGGAAGAATAAAGCAAACATTGAAAGATTGGGAAATTAATCCATCATCTTCAGTAATGTAGACCACATTGTCCTTAATGATTGTACTTAATAATTCCGGTTCACTCTATTTCCGCTTTACTTTGCTTTACTATCATTTATACTTGGGGTAGTCTTCTCAACTACCAGTTCCTTACCTGTTCACGAAGGGACATCAAATAAACAGAAACAGAACCATCTCTCTCTACTACACCCCTGCCACTTAATGTTACCTTTTACTAGAGTGCTAACACTCTTTCTCACTGATGTCATGCGCCAACAGTTGGAGGCAGATCACGGAGGTCTCCCTAGAACTTTAATGGACCTGAATTCCTGACTAAATCAGGTAAAAACCAACGAGGACAGTTTGCCTACTCTAGACGTTTTAAGAAAATCTGCAGCAGCTATTAAGCATTGCCGTGTAGAAACTATGGCCCAGATGAAGACTGCCCAGGAGGGGTTCTGGTGCTACTGAACAGATTCCTGGAATAACTTTGGATAGATGGCGCTGACCGAGAATGCATTTTACGCCTGCACACTAGGTGGCGCAACCCACTGTTCAGCTGATCGGCCTATACTTCTGACCACTGAGAAGAAGAATCACTTAAATGTTGGCGCATATCACCACAACACAAACTGTAACGTGCACCTATTGTTGTAGACGGCCCTGCCTCTGATATGGAGTCCTCAACCTCCCGTTGTATCTCAACAACTAAACAAATTACACCCAGAAACAAAACTGTAACTCTTGGTGACTTCTTTCCAAATATTACTAAAGCCTCCCTCGGAGGACAATGTGACATTTTACACTGCAAAAAGATCCCGTAGGGACAAGAGAAGAGCAAGAAAGGAGAGAGCAGAAGAAAGGACAGGAAGAATAAAGAATCATCAGGAAGTGATCACTGATGACTGCCACATGATCCTGCAGTCTCTGAGGGCCCAACAGATTGCTTTAGCTGCAATGGCTGATCGACTTTGGGAGTGTCATGGAGATGTTCAGAAACAGATAAGAAAACTCATAAGAATACAAAAAAACTTCCTGACCCACATTGATCTGACCCACATTGATCTAAGCCACATGATCTAAGCCAAGCTCTAGCATACATGTCAACTGAATAAATACAAAGTGTTAAAATGTGTATTGTCTTTTTTTTGATAGCTCATAACCTGTCAATGTTTAACCTGTTACCAAGGATACCAATGATTATGACGTTAAGGAGCTGATGTATCTGGGCGATACTATATATATTGCACGTGAAACTGTTTGTTCTTTACCAAGATTTTTGTGGTGAAGATTTACACCATAGTTATTGTTAATTACTGTATTGACAATTGTTATCCTGCTTGAAACTATTCTGCAATAAACCAAATCCACTAAGGTGGAGATTTGTAAACTTTAGAAGTGACTGGCGAGTCCTCTTTTTCTATGATAGACTAAGACTAGAGTTTATTGTTTTCTTTATCAATTTGGACCGAAGAGTAAGCCTGAGGCGTAAGGCCGCTCCTGCCGCAGAGGCTCAGACCTCTACCTGAGTAAGTAATAAAGCTTCTTATTATGATGGAGACTTGAACAAAGTTTATATTGTATAGTAGGGAGCTAGTATGTTCTTTTCCAGATAGAAAGCTCACCTTGAGTAAATATTTTTGGGGACTCCACATACCGAAGTGTCCTTGGGCAAGACACTGAACCCCAAGTTGCTCCAGATGGCAAGTTAGCGCCTTGCATGGCAGCTCTACTACCATTAGTGTGTGTGTGAATGGGTGAATGAGACACTGTGTAAAGTGCTTTGGATAAAAGCGCTATATAAGTGCGCCATTTACCATTTAGTAATTCCAGACTTACTTCCTGTACTAACCTACGTAGGATTGTAACAAAAAGCCCCGTCTCTGGTCTTCATCTCTGGTGAACAGATGGAGCTGAAACTCTTTATGGTGGTGGGCATTTCCTTTTCGACACATGGTGACAGCGGTAGACCAATCACAACAGACTGGGGCATCTGACCAATCAGAGACCACTGAAAGGAGGAGCTTAGAAGGTATCCTTTAGAACGGATCATTTAACGAGTCGTTTGTGACATTGGGGATAAAAGGTAATGCTTTAATTTAAATAATGAGGACGTTAAAGTGTTTTTTGACCTTGGTTACATGTAAATCTATTGTATGAGACCTTTACAACAAAATTAGGCACATTTCCAAACCATAATAGGTGCGCTTTAAGAAGCACAGAAACTAACTTTTCTTATTTTATGTGTATTCTACCCAGAAACAGAGCCAGAAAGTTTTTTGTGTTTTTTGAACAGCACCATCAAACTGTTTTAGTATGAATGAAATAATATGAAATATAATGCAATAACACAGTAACAAAACGTGTTTATTTGTGCAAGATGAATAAAAATAAATAAATATAAGTTTTGAAAATGTAAAAGTATAAAATATAAGATACATGTAAATATAGATGAAAGAACAATAAGAATAATAATTAGAAAATGTAAGTACACCTTTGATCTCATGTCATGTATCAGAGAAGGAACTCTGGACTACAGTTCCCAGCAGCCACTGCACCTTACTACATCAGTCACATGACCACCTGCACCTGAATCACGTTCTTGTTAACTAGCACTCGTGTTTATAGCCACAGTTTGCACTGCACTTCTTGTATTATGTTTGTCTTACCTTACCTGTGTCCACATTATCATGTTTTGTTTATGTTTAGTCGTTGCCACAATGTTTTGCCTTAGTCATAGTGTCTTTTGTTGGTTTATATATTAAAACGTTTAAAATTCCGCACCTGCATCCGTCTCAACTTTGTATCGTGACACCGCAGAAGCTAGTATTGTCCCCTTTAGCAGAAATAACTTCTTGTAGGCGTTTTGCATAGTTGTCCACCAGGTTTGCTGCAATTTTTGACTATTCTTCTATACAATACTCTTTCAGTTTCAAAAGGTGTGAGGGTTTTCTTGCATGTTCCCCCACAACATTTCAATGGGATTCAAACCTGGGCTTTGACTGGGCCATTCCATAACCCTCCATTTCTTCTTTTTGAGCCATTCCTTCGTGGATTTGGTAGTGTGCTTAGGATCATTATCCTGTTGAAACGTCCACTTTCGGTTCTAATTCAACCTTCAGACAGATGGCCTCACATTATCTTCAAGCACTCTTTGATATGATGGATAATTTATAGTTGAATCAATGAAAATTTGGGGTTCTTTTTGCATCAGATGGTCTGCTCTAGGGCTGAATTTGCTGGGACGACCAGTCCTGGACAAATTGGTAGTGGTTTGAAATCTGAGCCATTTCTAAATTATTTTCCTTACAGTGGAATGATGTATTTCAAATAATAAATATTACAAAGGGAAGATCCGGCACTAGATATGAGAGAGGTATAAATAAGACTCTCCCTAAGCAAGTTCTAATCACTGGCACCCAATCTTGAACACGTGATTCTAATTTGATGGATGAAATATAGGGGTGTACTAACTTTTTCCATGTGACTAATCTGTTGTTGTTTTTTTTTTGTTCATTTGAATTGTGAAAATTACTACAAAATGTCAGTTGTATGTGTCATTTTATAGAGTGTACCAACTTTGTTAATAGGCACCGACCAAATCTATTGAGAGAGTAGTGTAATAGTGTTTCCATGTAATCTTTTGTAACACCAGGGGAGGATGCCAACGAGTTACCCAACGTTTCTCCTTCACCACGCATACACATACATACACACACACACACACACACACACACACACAGCGTATGTATGTGCGTGTGTGTGTGTGTGTGTGTGTGTGTGTGTGTGTGTCTGTGTGTGTGTGTATATATATATATATATATATATATATATATATATATATATATATATATATATATATATGTATATATATATATATATATATATATATATTTACACACACACAGACACACACACACACACACACACAAATATATAAACATACTACACTACAAATATATTTCTCTGTGCAATATATACTTTTTTGTCTACTCACTTAAATCTTTCAACAGTGTACTGGCGCTTTAATTCAGATCGAGCAGCGCAGCAAAAAAAAATTTTCACTCGACGCCAAAACTTCATTGCTGCAGCGTCCGGTGTAAAATTTTAGCGGTGCAGAGTTACAGAGATTACAATCTGTAGTTTTGTCATCATTCCACAGAAGAGATATCATCTTTACACACAGCACGAAATCCATGTGTTTTACCACCCTCTTTTGATTGACAGGATATAATCGGCCCTGATCATCGGATGTTTTTAAATTATTGGCTGATGTCCAATAGCATGAAAAATAGCCTTTATCGTCAAGTTACTGATTGTTGGCCGATACATCGGTACATCTCTTTAATATATCTCTTTAATATATATATTGTGGAAAAGTTTTCTGGATTTCTTGAGTTAATACCAAAGTCTGGTGAAAATTTGAAATGTGAATACCCTCATCGGAAATATATTTACTGAAAAAAATGGTGACGTTTTCAGTACGTATTTCCCCCACTGTATAATGGACATTAAGTCATATGGTATGCAAGACATGAACTTCTCCCAATTTAGCGACAAAACTGCATTTCATTGATACGTACTTATAAACTCTTCTAAGAACCCCCCCCCCACCCCCCATGGTACTTCACCCTTACTTCCTCCTTTGTCAAATAACAAGGGTCTAGTCATCCTTACAGAGGAACTTCGTGTGTTTATCTCAAAGAAGCTGCGCGGACCACATCCTCATCACGACCACACACAGCTATTCTTTATACCAACGTTTATGTTGCATGTATAAATTAGATGTTTTAAATTTGTACTGTCAAAGCCTATTGAGGTGCTGACAGTACCTTTTTTTCCTGTTTGATGCTTACCACATCCCCTTTTTCAGTAACCTAATTTTTTACTTATCAGGCCAGAAAACAACTGCTGTCTCAGTTTACATGATATCCTAATATACTTGAATTCAGCTAATATTTACTCATATATGTATTAATATTGACTTAGTCTACTGCGTTCATACAACAATAGAACATGATGTTTTTTTCAAAATCCTGTTAATTTTTTTTTTAGATAGATGACCTTTTGTAGCACATACTTCCTGTATCCTCATGCACTGCATAAAAATAGCGTCATTTATCACTGTTTTTCATCAGTGTAGTTTCCAAAACATCAAAACGCAAAGTACTGTAGTAATACAGCCAATCCTATACAAAACAAAAAAAAACAATTATATACTACTAATAATTTGTCCAAAAAGACAGATTTGTTATTTAAATAATATTGTGTACTTTGAGCACTTTATTAGGAAAACCTGTACAATTCTTTTTATGTAAATGTAGTAATTCATGCAGTAGAGGGTAAAATTTTTTCATACAATATACAATTTACCACAAAAATGTAAAAGAGAGTA
Source organism: Ictalurus furcatus (assembly GCF_023375685.1). Classification (NCBI taxonomy): domain Eukaryota; kingdom Metazoa; phylum Chordata; class Actinopteri; order Siluriformes; family Ictaluridae; genus Ictalurus; species Ictalurus furcatus. The sequence continues at coordinate 5,776,658 of NC_071273.1, forward strand.
GTTACATGTCATGAGCTTTGACTGTTTAGAAGCTCAATGGAAGTGTGTACAGACCCTGACCTGTTGATATATCGGGCACACCACAGTGCTGTTGATGGCAATGAAGAAATAGAAAAAAAATACATTAATCTGAGCTCAAACTTACTGTTACTTTATAATATAATGTTGTTACACCACTGTGCATTGTTAAAACATTTATCTAACTCTTCAAGGCCATCGTGGGATGAGAGCACTGACTCCTGAAACACACAGTCAGATTGAGCTTTTAACACATCAATGCATAAACAATTTCAATCACGCACTACAGAGTCTAACCACATCCTCCATAAAGGTGAAATACAGTTTCAAATACAGAAAGGCTTAAAGTTTACACACACCTAGGCTGAAGACATTCAAACTCCACATATTTCATGTTACTCTACATTTCCTGTGTTAAATCAATTATTTACATAAGACATCATTTCAAAATAATAGCTAACAGACAGCTGTTATTTACTATATACTGTGTATTTTATATCAGATTTTCAGTGGGTCAAAAGTTTACACATTTGTTAGTATTTGGTGTCATTGCCTTTTAATTGCTTTAACTTTAATCAAACACTTGTTGTAGCCTTCCACAAGCTTCTTGCAATACTGCAGTGGAATTGTTTTTATCTCATTCCTCTTGAGAGAACTGGTGTAATTCAGTCAGGTTTGATGGCCTCTTTGCTCAGACACACTTTTCCAGTTCAGTCCACACATTTTCTATGGGATTTATGTCAGGACCACTCCATTAGTTTCACTTTGTTGTCTTTAAGCCATTTTTTTACAACTTTGGAGATATGTTTAGGATCATTGTCAGTTACAACAAAAGTTGCAACAAAGTTTTAACTTCCGGTTGCACCAGTATTTCTAGAAATCCTTCTTCCTCATGATGAAATCTGTTTTCTAAGGTGTTCCAGAAAATACACCCACAACATGCCATCCCCATGCTTCACAGTTGATATGGTGTTCTTCCGAATTAAAAAGCCTCACACTTTTTCCTCCATACATACAGCTGATCATTCTGTACAAACAGTCCATTTCATTTGACTGGAGAACAAAAGGCTGGTGAACTACAAACAGTCTGGCCTTTTTTATGCTGGTCTTGGAGTAGCTGCTCCTTTCTTGTTCAGCAGACTTTTAGGCCATGGCCATGGCCATCTATTAATGGTAGATGTATGTACTTTGGTACCTGATGCCTTCAACTCCTTCACCACTTCCAACATTACGAACCGAAGTTCTTTCATCCCTGGGAGTTCCTGAATGTTGCAGTGTCTGTGTGGTCCCAAGATTTTTCTCTTTGCATACAGTTGTTTGTACAGATGCTCATAGTACCTTCAGTGGTTTGGAAATTGATCCTAAGAATTAACCGGATTTGTGGGGGTCCACAATTCAATTTCTGGGGTTTTAGCTGCTTCTATAATAATCAGGACTAGCAATAAAAAAAATCTATGAAACTGCATTGATAATGGGGTTCAGCCGGACTAGACACAACCGGGCCTGATTACTGCAAACCCTCTTCGATCAAATAAACACTTAAATAGAACTTTTTCAACAGCATGAAGTTGGTCAAAAGATCTTACCCAGTAACACACTATGCCAAAAATTGGAAGAAATTCCAGAAACGGTGAGAAAGAAGGTGATTGAAATACATCAGTCTGGGAAGGGTTACAACGCTATTTCAAAGTCTCTGGGACTGTAAAGGAGCACAGTGAGAGCCGTTATCTCCAAATGGAAAAAAAAACTCAGCACAGTAGTGAACCTTTCCAGAAGTGGCCGACCTTCCAAAATTCCTCCAAGAGCACAGCAATGACTCATCCAGGAAGGGACAAAAGAGCCAAGGACAACATAAAAGGACCTACAGCCTCTCTTGTATCAATAAAGGTCACTGTTCATGACTCCACTATCAGAAAGACACTGGGCAAAAATGGCATCCATGGAAGAGTGGCAAGGTGAAAACCACTGCTAACCCAGAAGAACATTAATGCTCATCTAAAATTTTGCCCAAACACACCTTGTGATCCTTAAACCTTTAGGAGAATGTTTTGTGGAAAAAAAAAAAAAAAGTCAGAGGAGGAGCAAGAAAGTACTAATTGATCTTCTTTTTTTTGTTGATTCCATAATTTTTTCCTCTACTATGGAAAAAAATTGCTATTAATTAAGATATGTTTTGTGAAGCCATTCATGTTCAGCTATTAAACAAAAATTGTTTTGTAGAAAAAGCAGGGTGAGCATCCTCTAAGTGTAGTGATTCCATAATTTTTGCCAGAGGTAGTATAACTAAGTGAAAGAGTCTTTATTTTTTAACCTTTTGGTCTTTTGTTAAAAAAAAAAAAATTAAAAAAAATCCAAAAAATATTCTGCTCTCATGGATATCAAACAATTGCAAACAACACAGGTTTTGTTTTTTGTTTTTTAAGTTAAATATAAATGTGACACAATTATTGGTACCCCTGTGAAGTCATATGAGAACAATATATTTGAAGTATACTCCCACTGATATATTACATATTTTAGTATACCTGGGTGACTGGGAACAGGAAATTGTTCAACCACTTTCTGTTTCACATGTGTAAATGTCAAGTTTAGTTGCAGTACAACTTAAAATAAGTAGCAAGTTTGTGTAGTAAATATGTGCAGCAGTATGCTAAAGGGTACATTTTTTATTAAAATATATTTGTGGTGTAGTAGAACAATACAACATACAGTACATTGTTCCAGTGATCTCAGTGGTAAAGTTTGTTCCTGTCGTGTTGGAGGCCTGGGTTCACTTCTCAATGAATCTACAGCTAGGTTTGGGGAAATAGAGCTTCCCCAAACCTAAGCTCTGTGGCTAAGGTACTGGACTACTGAAGGTTGTACTTAGAGATTTCTATTTAACTGCATATTATAGAAGAACACCTAAATGCAATTAAGATATACATTTTATTACGTGTACTGTGTATATACCAGTATATTTAGTGGTACTGAATAATAAAATAATGCAATTAAGTGTATTTTAGTTGCAGTGTAAATACCACTTAAGTATATGTGATTATGTATATGTGTAGTATATTTATAAATGCACTTCAACTGTAATAACAACTGTGTCTGAAATCTCTTTGAGTGCAAATATATATATATATATATATATATATATATATATATATATATATATATATCTTCTCTTCTCTTCAGCCGTTCTCGGCCCGCTGCAGGGCGTAGGCCTCTGTTGAATGCCACCACCAACTACAATCCTGTGCCCTTTGTTGCCAATTGATTCCAGCTAACTTTCTGATGTCATCAGCCCACCTGGCCTTAGGTCGTCTTCTTGGGCGTTTGGCTTCCAGTGGAGTCCAATTTAGGACTGCAGACGTCCATTTTTGGTCTTTCATTCTTGCTACGTGTCCTGCCCACTTCCACTTTAATGTTTTCACCCTTTTGATTATGTCCATTACTTTGGTTTGACTTCGCACCCACACATTAGTCTTGTGGTCTAATAGCGATATGTTAAGCATGCGGCGTTCCATGCTTCATTGAGTGACCCTTAATTTTTTAATTATTTTAGTATTTGAGGTCCAGGTTTCACATGCGTATGTAAGAGCAGGGAGAACACAATGATCAAACACTTTCCTTTTGAGACATAGAGGAAAGTTGTGTTTGAAGATGAAATTGAGGCGGCCAAAAGTTTGCCATCCTGATCTTGCCCTCCTGTTGACTTCGTAACATGAACTTGGGTTTTTTGTAGGTTAATTTTTAGCCTTGATGATTTGCTTGATTCATTTAAGTCTAGTAGTAGTTGTTGTAGTTCTTCTGGGGTTTCTGAGAATAGACTTATGTCATCGGCAAAACGTAGGTTGGAGAGGTGGGAGCCATTGATCTTGATTCCTTTGTCCTCTCAGTCGAGTTTTTTGAAGATTTCTTCTAGGCAGGCCGAAAAAGTTTGGGCGATATGGTATCTCCTTGGCGGGCGCCTTTTTGTATTTTGATTTCAACTTTATCATCATTTAACTGAATTGTAGCTTTTGCATTTTTATAGATTTCGAACAGGATTTTTATATAAACCAGATTGATCCCTTGGTTTTGTAGGGCCTGAAGTATTGAGCAAGTTTTGACAGTGTCAAAAGCTTTTTCATAGTCGACAAAAGCTAGACAAAGTGGTAGATTAAACTCATTGTGGCGCTCAATGACCTGTTGAAGGGCTTGTATGTGATCTAATGTACTAAAATTTTTCCTAAACCCAGCTTGTTCCTGTGGTTGTGCAAAATCTAGTGATGATTCAAGTCTTTTGTTGATGATTTTTGTGAAAATTTTGTAAATTATAGATAGAAGGCTTATTGGACGGTAATTTTTTAGGTCTTTAGCATCTCCTTTTTTGTGCAGTAGTATGACATCGGCGTTTTTCCATTGGTCAGGTATTGTATATTTGTTGAGACAGGTAGTAAAAAGTTTAGCAAGTATTTTAACTATGAGTTCTCCACCTGCTTTCAACATTTCAATTGAGATTTCATCAGGTCCTGCTGCTGTTCCATTCTTAGTTGTTTTAATAGCCCAATCAACTTTTTCTGCTAGTATGTCAGGGACCATTTCAAATGGATTGGGTAGGTCGGGTAATGGGGTATCATCATTATACAGATCTGAATAGAATGATTTTATTCTAACCATCAACTGTTGTTTGGTTGTTGTGTGGGAGCCATCTTCCAGTTTCAGTGATGGTATGAGTTTTTTGGCAAATATGAGTCGTCTTTTCAGTTTTTCAGGCTGAGATTTTCTTCTAGGGTTTTGGTGATTAATTGAGTATTAAACCTTCGAATGTCTGATTTGATGCATTTCCTGACTGTTTTGCACAGTTCCACATATTCGATTTTGTCAGTTATTCTGGATTGTTTCATTTCTCTTCGCTTGTTCATCATTTGTTTAGTTTTCGTCGATATCCTTGGAGTTTTATTGCATTTTGTAGGTGGAGCCGTCTCATGTGCAGCGTCTAACAGGTTTTGAGTGATGGCCTCATTCTGAGATGAAATGTCCATATCATTTAATTTTTGTAAAATTTCAAATCTATTGGATAGTTTTAGTTGAAAGTCTTTTTGTTTTATGAATAATTGTTCTGCACTGACTTTTGTTGATACTTGTTGAGTTAATTTTGTTCGTTCTTTGTGGTAGTTTATTCCTAGCTTAGCACGTACTAGACGATGGTCACTCCCTACATTGAATCGGTTGATAGGGCAGCAATCTTTAAAGATATCCTTTTTGTTTGATAAGATATAGTCGATTTCACTTTTTCCTCCATTTGGGTTTTTCCAAGTCCATTTCATTATCAGTTTCTTTTTGAAGAATGAATTCATAATGTAGAGCTGCTCAGAAGCACAAAATTCGACTAATCTGGTTCCTCGTTCATCTCTTGTTCCAAAACCATGTTGACCAGTAATTTTCGTCTCTCGATGATCGCCAATTCTCGCATTGAAATCTCCCATTATTATTTTTAAATGGTTTGTGGTATTATTGTGGTGCATACAAATATTTTCATAGAATCTTTCGACCGTTTCATCATCATGACTAATAGTTGGTGCATATACCTGCAGGATTTGCATTGTATATCTTTTGGTTAGCTGAACCATGAGTTTTGATATTCGATCTGATATTCCTTCAAATGACACCACATTGTTATTTAGTCTTTTGTTTACTAGGAATCCTACTCCATTGGTTCTACCTGATGTGTTGCCTTTGTAGTAAAGGATATGACCACATTTCAGCTTCAAAATTTCTTCATCCTTGCGCCGAATTTCACCAAAACCTATTATATCCCAATTGATGTTTTCAAGTTCAAGCATTAGTTCTTCGAGTCTGTCATTCGTTCTCATAGTTCTAATATTTAGCGTTCCTAGGTTCAGAGTCCGTAAGCAGCCTAAATGTACCCGGCGATTTTTAGCACCCTCTCCCATTGAGCTTTTCTTCCCGCTGCCGTAGGTAGGTGCTCGCTGGCCTCTGGGGAATAAGGGCCATGATTTCGTTTGTGTCAGCATACAACAGGAATGGACGTCAATTTGCCGCGCTTGTCCAATGCGTATTGGCGAATGGATCAGATTTAGTCTGGTGCTTCAGCTTTGACCTATCTGCCTTGGGTGGCCCTTCTGGGAGTATATACTCCCGACAGCATAGCTCTCAGCGTCATTAGCACACACAAACCCTTCCGCCATCGATAAGGCACTGATCCGTTGGAAGGGATATATATATATATATAATTTTTTAATTTTTTTTATTCAAAAGCAGTGGTCATGACATAACATACAGAGCTACTAATAAGCTAAAGTACAGTAAGAAGTTCTCATCCAGGGTCGGTATAGTTAACCTGCTAACAGTAGACAAATGTCAGTGTTTGACTTGGCATATCTAGCATTGTTATGTTTTGTGAGTACGCCTGGCCTTTGCTGAAATCATATTTTGTTTCACTAGCTAACATGCTTTCAACTCCAATGCTCAATTCTGTAGCTATAATTGCACATAACACATAATTGTGGCTACTAGCAGTTTAGCCTACTAAATTGTTACAATGCACTAATGGGACAATGTTCAGCTTAAATATTCATTACAAAATATAAACCTTAAAATGAGCTAGGTTAACTAAACTACTTTATCAACAATTTACTAACCACCACATAGCAAGACAGCATTTTCTAGCTAGCTAGCAATAATATAATCTACAACATAGTTAGCTATACCAGGTACAGTAGTTTGGTTTGGTAATGATCTAATTTCAACCAATATATTTATATTGTTACATTGTTATGCCTAAAGTGTCATTTCATTTATACCACAGTGGCGTGCCAATGTTTGCAATTGTTTAAGTTGATAATGAATGACACATCATATATTCTATCTGTTTATAGTTACATTTAATGTTATGAATCAAGTTCCTGCTATCACTTATGTTCTAGCAGCTATAAACAGTCATTCCCTCACCAGCATCTCCTGTATGATCTCTCTTGAAATTAATGAGATAAAAAATAAAAAGACGTAGCTTTTCGTGTTATTCACAAAATTATTATTATTATTATTATTATTATTATTATTATTATTATTATTATTATTATGTAATTACTAAATAATTAGTATTATTATGTGTCTTCAGTTTCCCCATGCATTCACAGTGTAACAGACTGTTCAATCGAGTTCATTACATGTAATAACTCTAAAATACACCAGCATCATTGTACTGCTTTAAAAGTGCTGAAGTTGTCATATCCTACAGGGAACCTCTTCTCCCAGGGCTCAGCTTAAATCCCCCTCGTGTTCTCAGTGGGTATGAACGCTCTTTTGAGCCATATTGAATAATTAAGTTGATAAAACGCAGACACATAGCTAGCATTGCTGCAGTGGTTTAAATGTACATTCGTTGGAGTATACTGGGGAAATCACTTTCCAGAGGTGACAGTGAAGTCTGTACTTATTATAAAAGTATGACATAATGTTAATATTGCTACTGTTAGTCACATAAGAACATACAGTAACAAGTAAAAACACTTACTTTGGAGTTGGTGTTACATTTCACACATCCTCTGTTCTTCTGTGTCCCTTAAAAGTTGAAAACGCACAGTGGATAGGTAACAATTAAGTGAATGCGACTATTTAATGTGATTTGGTTTGCCGTTTGGATTTTACCTTGTTACTTCAATTGTAATGTTTAAAAAAAAAAAAAAAAAAAAAAAAAGGACAGTTACAAAAACGAAGCTTTTACCAGCACAAACCAGCACAAATGAAGCACAAATAAACGAGACTATTTGAGTTGAATTTGGAGCATGGGAGGGGGCTGAGTGACCTCAGAATGATCTATAAATATTCTTTTCATATCTATAAAAACCAAAGCAGCACAAACAAAAAATCTTATGGCACAAACGGAGCGCAAACAATTGAGACTATTTTGCTGATGTTTTGCATTGGGTGGGGGGCCAACTTCACGCAGGTATAAAGTGAGACTGCACCCTATAGCAAGGTGTTGAAAATAATTTGTTTGTGAAAAGAAGAGACTGAGGTAATGTTCAGTCTCCCAGGCTGATAAAATAAATATTCACTCTGAAGTGATTTCTTGTTGGCGTAAATTTATTCTCCCATCTAATTAAACAGTGAAAGATTATTAGCATTTCCTTCCTTTGCAACCCCCTCCTCTCTGTGTATGTGTAGGTGTGTGTGTAGTCCAGAGTTACCTCCTTGATATTTGACAGAACCCCCCCCCCCCCCCCCCCCCAAGGGCGCTTCTCCCAGAGCACCCAAAAATGCACTCTCTCCATCTGGTGGTCCTGGCCCCTTGGGCAAAATGTCCCCAGCAGAACTGAAAAGCAGAGCGACGTCCTCATCGGAAGAGGAAAGCAGAATGACGTCCTCAGCAGGGCTGGAGCTCAGAGTGACAGAGAGGGTCTCATCACGGTCTAGTCACTAATTTTGCCTAATTATAGATTCAATATTTTGAACTGTACAAATATTAAAGGTATAGAAGATAGACATGTTAGCCAGTAAAATGGAAGCTATAGCACATCAGAGGAGTTGTACATAGAATCAAATTTCTCACTGTTTGATAAGGCCTTCCAGCAGCAACTGACAATTATTAAGTACTTATGGGGCAAATACTTAATGTAAAAAGCCTCTTAATTTTCTTCATGAAACCATAACCCTACAGTATATATGGAGAGGATGATGCCATTATTGATTATGCCTTTTATGAGGGATTATGAGTAATGTCAAACAAATGTAAAGGTGTAATGACTACTTGGCCCTCTATGGTAGCAATTCTGGGTCATCATACGGTTTCCTGCAACTGTGTATGCTGCCATTGGGAAGATGGCAGGGCTCAATGACTTTAACAGTTCTTGTGTTTTCAAGCTCATAGCTTCTAAGATGTTCAATATACAGTGCATTTCAACATTTCACAATGAAGCCATTTACAACAGCTTTCTGAATCAACCACACAAAATCTGGCAGATCACCTGTTGAACCATGTGCCAAGATCATTCCAGTGGAGTAACTGGTGCCACTGTAACACACTGTGTTTGCCATTTGGACAATGACTCACCAGGGAATTCTGTTTACAATGCTTTCTTAATGTCTTCCCTCAGCACAGTCAAATCCACAGTTTTGTTACCTGACGAGATGGTTGAACAATATTACTGCCATGTAGATGGTATGCAACCATTAACTAATGCTTCACTGAAAGACACAACATAATGTTTTGGAAGCTGTGGGTATGCCTGACAACACTCTGACAACAGAGCTTGCGTTTGGCCAAAACGCAAGATGACATTGATGACATCAGTGACATTGTTAAGGAAGCACTTATTGAAAGAGAAACAGTCCCCTTCCAAAACCATAGTGAATAATTCCCAGTTTGTTGGAAAAGACTGGAAGTTCCTTGCTGAATCGGTAGAATGTTTCTAGGTAGTGGTTTCTGTATGTGCCCTTAGGAGGAACATTATGGAGAGTGTGTGTTTCCTTGGATGGTTGTATGTATGTTAGTGGTTTATACTGTTTGTATTGTTTTGGGGTTTTTTTTTTCAGAATTGGGCAGCATACCACCCATTACCAGTGACCCTTGTCGTGGGTGATAGTGAGTGCTGACCCAATTCTGGTGTGGTATGTGTATAAGTTGTACAGGGGGGGGGGGGGGCTTTTTGTTTTCATTGACTACGTTTACATGGACAGCAATAATCTAATTACTGACCTTAATCTAAGTAAGGTAATAATGTGATTAAGGTGTTTACATGAGTCGCTTTTAGAATACTCCTGTCATGTACCCGTTTTACATGTTATTGATCATACTTAGATTAAGAGCCCGCGTCATTACGTCACCGCGCCACGCCGTCCGACGTCCCTCCAGAATTTCACGTATCAACATACAGTTCATCTTCGTTATGGTACCGTATACAGTTTTGGGTGTTTTTATTTAAATTTTTTACGAACGCTTCAAGTGCGGTTAATTATTAGTCATGCTGTACGTGCTAATAGACGACTGCTTGAAGCCGTGGGCTGCGTCTCAAATCGCATACTTACCTACTGTATAGTAGCCGAGATGCATGTATTTTTCCCCACTACAGGCCTATAGTAGGCAAGTATGCAGTTTGGGACACAGCCGAACTCTCTTGTTCGCCGTAAAACGTAAAACTGCCATGTGTGATCGTGTCCTGTTGCAAAATGCAGTGAAAATGCTCACACGACGTTCATAATGCGATTAAGGTGTTTACATGTCTGTAATGCACATCCATAATACGATTAAAACAGGAGTAATCCACCTGTCTTAATTCAATTAGAGCTTAATTAGATTATGACCATAATTAGATTAAGGTTGCTGTTTACATGGTAGTTTCTTAATCAAATTATGGTCTTAATTAGATTAAGAGTGGATTATTGTTGTCCATGTAAACGCAGTCACTACTGTCTTGTGTGTGTAGTGAGAACTGGTGATGCTGACGGTTTTTATCTGGCTTCTTAAATAAAAATGTTTTGTACTCTACTCATGTCTCATACATATTTCTAACTGTAACGAACCTGTGAGCTCTGTGGCTCATAGATTAAGGGCTATTCCCTGGTAGCAGGCATTCGGGGTGGCGTGGTCGACATATTGCATATATCCTAAAGTAAGGTTTGGTCCCAAGGTAAAGTTTGGTGTTCTACAAGGTTCTGTTTTAGGCCCACTACTTTTTACATTATATATGCTACTTCTGGGTCAAATTATTCATAAACATTCAATTATCTTCCACTCTTATGCTGATGATACACAGCTATATGTTTCAGCAAAGCCAGATGACAAAGTTGAGGAATGTGTAAAGGACATTAGATGTTGGATCCTTATTAACTTCTTTCTACATAATTCTGACAAGGCAGAAGTACTTGTACTGGGATCACATGCAGCTAGAAGTAAGCTTTCTGATCACACAGTAACTCTGGATGGCCTTTCTGCTTCATCATGTACAGCAGTAAAAGACCTTGGTGTGATTATTGACTCCAGTCTATCGTTTAATGCTCATGTAGATAATATTACTAGGATAGCCTTCTTTCATCTCAGAAATATTGATAAGATAAGAAATATAATGTCACTACATGATGCAGAAATACTAGTTCATGCTTTCATCACCTTGCTGGCCCAAATTTAGCCTATTACCCAAAAACACTTAAAATTCAATATAGAAGCAAATACTCACATCTGTAAACCCAGTTGGAGATAGAAAAAAAAGACACCAGCCATGAGTGAGAAGAAGCAAGGGTCCAGAGTTATTGGTTCCGTTCCACCACACGAGATCCACACCGATGAGAATTCTCAGAAGTGATCTCACACCCGGAGCTCAAGCTCCAGTATTTATACTGTATTTACACAGTAGATAACCAATATATTTCAGAAAAACTATTATATCAATACCAATAGGGTTAAAAAAAGAGCTCATCTACATCACCATTATGTTTTGAAAAAGGCCTTTCCAATTTACCATTAGGTTCGAAAGTGGAGAGAGACAAAACAATTTAGAGAGACCTTGGTCTCACTGTTATCTCGCGGGGGGGGGGGGGGCAGCTTGACTCAGCTACCCTTATAAATGGCTCCTCATGGTTTTCTCTTAAAATTAAGGCCTTCCTTGCGAGACGAGAATCTTCACCATCTGAAGATTCACCATACTTCTTTTTGACTTTTTGACTAATAAACCATAGTGTGTTACTCTTAAAAGATCTTAAAGTGTGAATCCAATTCGTCATTATCTGCATAATACCGCTTCTGTGTGTCTAGGTGCCTGTCGTCATTTCATCTTCTCCCCTTTACTGAATCTGGATCTGGATCTGGACACTCACTATCAGCTCGCGCATCTCACTGCTGATATCATGGTGCTACTTAACATTCTTCGCAGCACCCCCTCTGGAAATGGAAATGCGGGGTCCCCCCCCCTCAGATACAGAATCCACCCCGTGAATGTGTGTATTGACGCCTCTACACAGACAGAACCTCCCTCCAGCTTTCAGTCTGAGGATGGTGTCACCTTCTCTGATCTGGGCTCTGACCATTCTTCCCTCTTCTCACCTGTCAGTCCGCCCCACTCTCAGTGGTCTTCTTATTTCACCTTTGCTGACTATCACATGTCCCCAGGACACACCCCATTTTCTTCCCCCTACCGCTCTCCTCAAGATTACGCACCCACCAGTCCTGTGAATTATCAATAAAATTACATATTACTCATACTAGGTCTCCCTCATTTTTATTTCATGTCATTTTTATCCACAACATTTCCCCCCTCTGAGGCTATAAAGCCTCATACACTACCTTAATTAAGCGGGTATCTGTGGAGAAACTGGTTCTGCCGCACCCCATGGCCGTCCCCCGCTAGCTGTCGGAGGATTACTCTAACGAAGCCATAATCCCTGCGCTCGTCCTCGTAATCAAATGGGTCCCTTACAAGGTAAGCTCAACTGTGCTTCTAGGGACTGCAGCGTATCCAAGTCAATTAGGCTCAGAGGCAAAGCGGGGTCGTCAAGGTCCTGACAGAGAGTGGCAAGCGTAGACAGAAAATCCTCCTCCGTTGGGGTTACAAATTCCTGCGGGCTGGTAACTACGACACCCGTCACTTCTACTCGGGGCGAGAGAACAAGGTCCATATCATAGCAAGGAGTGGAGAGAAGCAGAGGGCCGGTTGGGCTACTGGCATCAGACTGAGACAGTTTATCTAGTTTTTCCACAGCCCGCCGCTTAGTCTGGGCTCGAGTGCCGTAGGCAGGGCTCAGGGATGCATCCAAATCACTGTCACTATTGGTGAACACCACTGCCTCAATGGGCTGCCTTGTACTGACTAGACCTGAGGTCGATGGTTGTTCGTCGGTAGTGTCTTGCAGTAGCGGTCCCTTACCTGGTTCGGCACGGCTGCAGTGGTTCAAGTGATACCAGTAATTCCTCCCCTCAACTTTCACAGCCGTGGGGGTTGCAGCAACCACGGTGAAGGGTCCTTCCCGACGTTCCGCAAGGGGGCTCTTCCTCTTGAAAACACAAATGTATACCTGATCCCCAGGTGCCACTAGACGCACGTCCTCCCGTACCTTGTTCTCTCCATGGACTGCCTCACGAACCTGTGAATACAAATGTCTGTGGATTTGGGTGAGGTTTCGCACATAATCCTGCATTTCGTCCTCCAATTGTGCCAAAGACGGCCCTGTGTATGGACCTCGGGTGAACGCCCAGTAAGCATTTCATGAGGAGTCAAGTGCGTCATACGATTGGTCTGTGAACGCATCTTCATCAATGCCAGTGGTAAGGCTTGGACCCAGTTTAGGCGAGAGCTCTCGCATATTTTCGCCAGTTTACTTAGTAGGGTACCATTCACCGTTCCACCATGCCCTGGGATTGAGGATGATATACACAACCTAGCTTATGATCTACCCCCAAGGCAGATGCAACATTGTTGATGACGTTATTCACAAAGTGGGTGCCGTTGTCCGAACTCAGAAAATCTGGAATACCGAACCGGGGAATGACCTCGCGACATAAGAATTTAGCCGCGGCCATCCTGTTTAGTCCTGGTCAGCTGTGCTTTACAGAGTTGGCTCATTAGGGTTTCAGTGGCATCTTTAGCTTCTTTTTTCAGCTTTCTGTGTTGCTCCACGTGATGGGTCACATGTGCCAGAAATGAAGCCCATTCCATTGCGTTGAGCCCCACCACTTCCTCTAACTTCTGCTGTACCTCCCCAGGGAGAGCCTTCTTCAACAGCAGTTTGAACAGTCCCACACTTGCCACCGAATCGTCCCATTTGGCACCCGTTTCATCCCTCCATTTGTCTTGAAACTCTTGTATGAAGGTTATCACGTTTTCTTCGTCTTTCAGTTTTATATTTTCGAGCTTCCCAGGGTCCATTTTAGCCGGAAACATACTCCTCACAGCGTCCCATATTTCTTGTCGGTACAGGCCAAACGGGATGGCGTCAGCCTTGGGGTCGTCTATCAAATCCCTGTGTTCTGCCCTATCGAAAATCTCTTCAGCCCGTCCCTTGCCCACTGTTTGGCAGAGAATGGCTTTGATATCGCCAATCGCCAGGTGCTGTCCTGATGTTTTTTCCTCGAACTGTGTAATCCATTTCTGCCCCCTTCACACATGTTGGGTAGTCGTTGGATGAGGCCCGTTAGGTCCATGAAACTCCAGGGTGCATAATGTAGGGCTTTTGCTTTAACCATGAGGGGCATCTGACCTGGGGGTGACCACCCAACCTGATTAAGGCTGGGCTCGTACGCTGTGATACCAGGTTGGAATCTCACTGGGGGCCTCAGGCTTGCCCTGCTCCGTAGTGCTCTAGCTTCACTAGGCTCCGTTTTCATCGGGTGGGTGGCCCTTGAGTCCTCCTCCTCACTGACGTCTTGTTCAACTTTTCCTTCATTGTCTGTTTCAGTCCCCTCGCTCTCAGTCCCCCCTTGTTCGTCCAGATCCATGTCTGAACTCACTTGCTTCTTCTTCTGCTGGTGGTATATTAGGACCTTTGAGGCCTTACTCAGGCTCTTCACATGTTTTCCTGCTGACTGGTTCAGTGCTCTTCTTGACCTCTGTGATTTTGATTCTCCCAAACGGGGCTTGTGCGCATACTTATTTTTCACAGCCGTTGCCATTTGGAATGCTTGACCTGCGAGATTTTTCAATTCATCCATTTTACCCACACCGTATGATATCCCGTCCTCCAATTCCTTATCCTCCTCATATGGGGAGAGCACCACATCCCCCTCTATATGGACCACCCGCCCCACATTGTCTCTCGGCTCCCCTTTTTCTCCTCCTCTGGTGTGTGGAGCCCCTCATGCTCCGTTTTCACCCTCGTGCCCTCTCTCACTCCTACGACCTTCTTGATTTTCACTGGTCCTATGCTCCTCCTGCTCCTGTATTTCCTCCAGTTTCTTGTCTCTTTGCTTGTGCACCATCGGCCGTGACCCTGGCCTTGGGGTGCTAGTGCTGGTAGGAATCTCCCCGTGCTCCGGCCACCCCGGAGTGTGGGTCCAGTTTTTCATATACTCCTGTAGTTCCCCGTCCCTCTCTTTGTTGCCTACATGTGGGAGGTCC
The DNA here is from genome assembly GCF_023375685.1 of Ictalurus furcatus. NCBI lineage: Eukaryota > Metazoa > Chordata > Actinopteri > Siluriformes > Ictaluridae > Ictalurus > Ictalurus furcatus. Next base: position 5,791,714 of record NC_071273.1, read on the forward strand.
AGCCGTGGACTTTCGCTCTCGACCGGGGTTCTATCCTCGTATCCGGCAGCTCCTTCTTCCATTTTGGTAGGTTCTCCATCCTCCCGCATGTGATGCCTCATTCTTTGGTTTCCAGTGAATGTTCCCTGTATGTACACCTCGGTTTCCTTCCATTCATCTTTTCTGTCCTCCAGGTCTTGCATCATGTAGAGCCCGGCAGGTGGGGCACTTCTGACAGGTCTCACTGGAGGGCGGTACTGAGGGTTATATGGGGGCGGGGCCTCGGCCCATTCTTTCTGAATGGCCTCTTTTATCTTTTTTCCTAGGCTTGCTTCCCTTTCTTCTTTCTTCCGTACCACCGCCTCTGCTTGTTCTCTCTGCCGTCTATCCTTCTCCTTCTCCTCCTTCCCTGTATTCACAAACCAGTCCACTATCTTCTCTGTCTTCACACATTTCTCCCTCACTCTCAAGTCTTTTTTCTGTTCATTCCATACAGCTAATCTCTCTTTCATTATCTGGCATAGCTGTTCATCAAGAGTACCTTCCTCGGGCCATTTCCACTCACCACTAGTCTTCTCACTCCATTTTTTACAATAATGCCTAATGTCCTTCTCATCTGTACAGTGTTTGCTTATCACCCTCCCTATCGGGCTCATCTCTTTCTTACATTCAGCCATAACTCTGGTCGTGTCTCACACCTCTCAGCCCTTAGAGTCTTTTGTACATGCCCCCCCTAAATCCCCTAAGTTATCCCTCACAGCCAAATGTTTTCCTCCTACCTTGTCCTGCTGTTCCGGCCTGCTTAGCCTATCTCGTACCGATTTATGCCTGCTTTTCCCTTCCGTCCGTACTCGGTCCAGCCAGCTGCCCTAGGGACTCACATACACTCACAGAGTACATACATTCAATTAATTAAGACGATTAATTAATTAATTAATTAAGATGATTCAATTAATCTTATGATTCTTAAGTTTAAGTTTAGGTAATTCACACAGCCTCACACAACGGCCAATCCGGCAATTCTTACTTGTTTACAATGTTCTTAGACATAATATTTACAAACCCTATTCAATATTACCCAATTTTGGGGCCTGTACTTTTTCACTTATCATAAGGGTTTTCGGGAAGGAATACAACAGGGGGAAAATTATTTTAAATTAATTATATTATTATTATTTGTCATTTAACTGAACAACACATTCATAATTTATGGAATATAAATGAAAGGTCCCAATGGACTGACTCATTCATTTCTCAACAATTTTGTTATATATTACAGGTCTAAAAGTTCTTATTTACACAATGGGCAGTCTGACAGATGTCTAAAATATTTACAATGTTCTTGCATGCTCCCCCAATTTTTAAAACACTCACACAGCAGTTATTGATACCAAAGAAATTATAATACACACAGTCACACCCGACTCACAGAAAGTCTGTACCAGATTCAAAACATTCAAAAAAATATCTCACAATGTTCTGTGTTACCCAGCTCAATCTGAAGAGCACACACACACACACACACATTTTTTTTTTTCTTCTTCCACACAGACGGCAGGCCTGCCTGCGCAGATAAGAACAGATAGGAACATACACACACCACTCCTTTTTATAAACAACGCCCGCAAGCTCACATACACATATTATATTCACACACTATTACACATATTTATTTTATTACATACACACAATTGTGGTCTCAGAGTATAAAGCGCCTTCACACCAGCTCCGTATGTATGAAGCTTACAGTCATATAAATTAAATGCAACTTTCTCCAAAACTAATTTTTTAAAGCTTATCCAACATCAGAGCACTAATGAATACATTTTTCCCTGTCTCCAAAACTAAGTTTCAGAGCTTATCGCACATGCATGCACGCTCTCACACCACACTCATATTATAAGCACACACATTTGTTATTACACATTCCATTCATACACCGGGCACACTGTTTTGCACGACCCGGACCTGGGCCCAGTATTTATACCCCTCTCTATCCAGACCTGGACTGACTCAATCCAGCGGTATTAGGGGTCCCCCACCAATGCAGCTGCCACTTCTAGTCTAGTAGCCGGATCTGGGGTTTGAGGCCTCATATCCACCTGCTTCCTATCCAGCCCTGGAATTTTTTATCCAGCGGTATTGCAGGACTTTCACTCACACAACACATACAATTTCATTAAACAGTCTTATGAACCTTATTCATAGCCCCTATACAATTTCAATTGGTTCACACTTCTCTTACCTCTTCTCACTCACCCAAGGTTCTTTTGGAGACCAACTTTAGTCTTTCTTCCCACCCCGGGGCTTCCCAATCGTAACAACAGACCACTAAAACAGAGCTTTGAAATAACAGGCGTCTGCAATGCCTTCTTCCTACACGGCCTATCTGTTGCTTAGAAAGTGAAGTCCCACGGGAGAGATTACAGACATATACATCTTAGCCCAGTCCCATCTGGGGTGCCAAATGCTGGCCCAAATTTAGCCTATTACCCAAAAACACTTAAAATTCAACATAGAAGCAAATACTCACATCTGTAAACCCAGTTGGAGATAGAAAAAAAAGACACCAGCCGTGAGTGAGAAGAAGCAAGGGTCCAGATTTATTGGTTCCGTTCCACCACATGAGATCCACACCGATGAGAATTCTCAGAAGTGATCTCACACCCGGAGCTCAAGCTCCAGTATTTATACTGTATTTACACAGTAGATAACCAATATATTTCAGAAAAACTATGATATCAATACCAATAGGGTTAAAAAAGAGCTCATCTACATTACCATTATGTTTTGAAAAAGGCCTTTCCAATTTACCATTAGGTTCGAAAGTGGAGAGAGACAAAACAATTTAGAGAGACCTTGGTCTCACTATTATCTCGCGGGGGGGGGGGGGGGGGGTACGACCGCTTGACTCAGCTACCCTTATAAATGGCTCCTCATGGTTTTCTCTTAAAATTAAGGCCTTCCTTGCGAGACGAGAATCTTCACCATCTGAATTATGAGTAAGTTACATTTTTCTGTATTTCTGGTTTATAATTTATTTTCATATTTGCTCTATATCTCTATTTTATATATAGTTATACTGCTTGCAAAATGGTTTACTGTACTTCCTACTTCATAATATCATTATATTACCCTTCTACTATCCTACATATCCTACTACTCTTTATTTTTATAAAGAGTTTTTTATAAAGAGTATATATTTTATTATTATAAGATATTACCCTTATAATATCTTAATACTCCTTTTTATTATTCTTATAAAGTTATAATGTTATATGTGTGTGAGAGAGAGAGACAGAGAGAGTGTGTGTGTGTTATGTCTACATGCCTGCCCTTGACTGTACGAGAGCGTGTGTGTGTGTGTTTGCACTCCTCAGCTCTTATACTTTTTTTGGACTTTTTGACTAATAAACCATAGTGTGTTACTCTTAAAAGATCTTAAAGTGTGAATCCAATTCGTCAATATCCGTCTAATACTGCTTCTGTGTGTCTAGGTGCCCGTCGTCATTTCTTCTTCTCCCCTTTACTGGATCTGGATCTGGATCTGGACACTCACTATCAGCTCGCGCATCTCACTGCTGATATCATGGTGCTACTTAACGTTCTTCGCAGCACCCCCTCTGGAAATGGAAATGCGGGCCCCCCCCCCCCCCTCAGATACAGAATCCACCCCGTGAATGTGTGTATTGACGCCTCTACACAGACAGAACCTCCCTCCAGCTTTCAGTCTGAGGATGGTGTCACCTTCTCTGATCTGGGCTCTGACCATTCTTCCCTCTGGGGACACACCCCATTTTCTTCCCCCTACCGCTCTCCTCAAGATTACGCACCCACCAGTCCTGTGAATTATCAATAAAATTACATATTACTCATACTAGGTCTCCCTCATGTTTATTTCATGTCATTTTTATCCACAACAACCTCTAGACTAGATTACTGTAATGCCTTACTGTCTGGATGTTCCAGTAGGAGCATAAACAAACTCCAGTTAGTCCAGAATGCAGCTGGAAGAGTCCTAACTAGAACCAGAAAGTATGACCACATCACCCCGATCTTATCCACACTGCACTGGCTCCCAGTGAAATTTCACATTGATTATAAAATACTACTACTGACCTATAAAGCACTAAACGGTCTCGCCACAGTACCTGTGCGAACGTTTGGTTTTTTATGATCTGCCACATCTACTTAGATCAAAAGGTGCAGGCTATTTGTTGGTACCTTGAATAGTGAAGGGTACAGCAAAGGGAAGAGCTTTCTCTTACAAAACCCCACAGCTTGGAACAGCCTTCCAATTAGTGTTCGGGACTCAGACACAGTGTCAGTGTTTAAGTCCAGGCTGAAAACATATTTGTTTACTCAAGCTTACCATGAATAAACTTTTTTTTTATGCAAAATACACAATCTTATCCATTACAGGAGAGGAAGCATACCTAACAATCTCTCCCTCTCTTTACCTCCCTCTCCTTCTGTCGAGCCACACATGATATTATGGAGATGCTATAGATCCTGACCCTTTCTGCTCTCCGGACCTACCTGATCCATCCTAATACCCTACCTCTGGATGGAGCTCTCATCAACTGGAGGCTACATTCTGCCACTGAGGACGACCCCAAGAAGTGCAGACTGGAGATTACTGAGGATGGTACCGCTTAAAGTACCATGGAAATAGCTTTGGACCTCAATTTCACATGGATGTTCTCACTGTGCATGCTGGGACTATGGTTGCTGCTATGGCATTAGGACTGCAATTACCACATACAGTTTTATACTCAGGTCTCCTTTAGTGAACAGTGGATTAGTTCAACAAAACAGACTTCATATAAAAACCATAATGAACTTCCTTTTACTTTTACACTATCCGTTGTTACCCAGATGAGGATGGGTTCCCTTCTGAGTCTGGTTCCTTTCAAGATTTCTTCCTCATATCATCTTAGGGAGTTTTTCCTCACCACCGTCACCACCAGCTTGCTCAATAGGGATAAATTCACACACTTAAAATCTGTATCCTGTGTTTATATGTTTCTGTAAAGCTGCTTTTAGACAATGTCCATTGTTAAAAGCGCTATACAAATAGAATTGAATTGAATTGAATATTGAGGTGTGGTGTTCCTTATTTTTTGTTTATTTTATTTTCTGTCATTTTTCCCGTCCTCTTTGCTTATACCCTCGTGTTGCCACACTCACACATTAACAACTCCAGGGCATCAACATGCATTGATTTAAAATGATTTTTTTTTTTAAATGTATTGCAACCTACATTTAACCTACAGTTGTTACAGGTTTAATTACAAATGTCATACGGCCCACACATGCAGCTGTTACTGATCAAACCTTCATCACCCCATTGGCAGCTTTAAATTAGGATGACAAACAACACTTATTCTCTTACATTTGCATTGTTAAAACTAATGCTACACACGTTCAGTGCCAATCATTCGGCTGCCACCGTAAAACAATAAAAAAAGACTTAAAAAATCCTTTGAAGATGAAGACTTTTTGCTTAAAGGGTGCTCACTAGACATATAAGTTTCCATAACTTAATACTTTCTATTGTTAAGTGAAGGCAAAACTGTTTATTCAAAATCGCTATATTAATAAGTTAAGACACTTTTCTTTATTTTCATTATGACAGACTTCTGAAAATAAATTATCCTCTGACTAACACATTCACATAACAAACTTGTTTTTTTATTCTGAAAATGTTCTTTATTTTAAGCTTTACTCGTTAAACCTATGAATATTTCTTAGAGTATAATCGTTACCTTTCAACAGTGAGGTTCTGTACATGCTGATGAAACCAAGATGTCAGGAAAATCCTACAGAAACAGCTGATCTTTATTTGGGGTTAATCAGAATCATTTCACTCGTGACAACTGTATGATAATTAATTTTGAACATGAGTTTGAATGTGAGTCACATCCTCCATTATAAAAGGGTGTCCACAATTAAGCAACCGGGATATTGTTTTAAACAGTTTGTTTTTCTTTTTCTCACTCCTTCCCCTAAACCATTTCTATTCATTTTTCACTTGCATTTTGTTGATTGCTGTATCACATTAAAGGTGGAAAATGTTCTGACATGATTTATCTTAGTTAATTTTTTATTATTTTTTTTACATCTCAAAACCCTGCGATTTTAACAGGAGTGTGTAGACTTTTTCATATCCAACTGTGTATATTACTTTGTATACTGAAAGCTCAGATTTTCTGAAATATGGAACACAAACTTTGAAGTAGTGGTGCTTCCGAAAGGAAAGCCAAAAAAGAAAAGGAGGTGAGAAAGACAGGTTTACTTCAAAAATGTTCTGTCCATTGCCAATTTATTATTAAAAACCATTTAATAATGAGGAAAGTAGCACTATTGTAGGGCCAAAGGTTTCCAGGAAGAACACTCAACAGCTTGTGGAATATGAGAAATGTCCTCCTCTCATCCTGTTAAGCAGTTGGACAGTTCACAAGAATTGGATCAGCAAATAGGCTATTCTTGGTCACAGAGGTTGCGTTTTGGCAAAACATCTGCAGGGACATTGTTATGCAAATACTTATTAAAAAAGGAACAGTCCCTTTCCAAAACCACAGTGAATAATTCCCATTTTGTTGGAAAAGACTAGAAGTTTCTGTTCCTTGCTGAATCAGTAGAATGTTTCTAGACAGCAGTTTCTGTATGTGCCCTTAACAAGTTGTTACTACTGTTTAGCCTACAAACTGTTTCCCACGTAGCTCAGTGCCTGAATGAACACAAACAGTGTATAACACAAATCATCCATGATTGCCTCACACCAGCAGACATGTGAAGTAATTCACGTAAATATTAGAGGGAAATTTTGAGAAGCGTTGAAGCAGTGATCAAGATCTTGGGTGAAAGACAACTTGCTTTTAGGGAGGGACAGAAATCTCCTTGGCATCCTAGAATTGCTCTCACAATCAGACCCATTCTGCTGAATGTATTAAAAAGTTTGGCAGAAAAGGAAGAGGCACAGTGTCATGGACAAAATATATGAGGAACAGAAAACATGTCGAACAATAGTGGATGAGTGTCACGCTTCGTGATGTAACGGAGATATGCCGGATGCAAACGCAGTTTGAACAGGTTTTATTTCGGAGAGACACAGGCAGGAAAATCCAAAATGTGATCCAAAACGTAATCCACAAACATGCAAGAGGTCAGGCGATCGGCAAACAGGCATACAAGGGGCAAGGCAGGAATCAAGGTCGTGGTCACGGAAAACAGGATCGAGACACAAAACATGAAACAAACAATGACTATGAACTGGGAGCGGAGAAACCAGCGTGAACTAAACAAACGAATTGAAACATGAAACATGAAACATGACATGAACTATGACTGGTTATCTATCATAAGGACTCTTAACTAATCTACAATACTATATCTTATCTAATCTATCCAAACTACTCTATCTAATATTCCGCGCCGTGTGCTGGGAGGCGCGCGGTATATGTACAAACATAATCAGCCTCGTAATGGCTGACGGCTGAGGGCGATTCAGACACACATGAAACAATAGCCAATGACAGAACGGGGAGGAGACCTAACAGAAACAAAAACAAATGCACGTGTAGAAATGTCATGATTGTCCACAAGGAAAAAGCAGGTGCACGCGCGTTCACATGCTCCGCAGCGCGCTGCTTAAAGGGGAACTCGTGACAATGAGATTCAGGTTTGTTAGCAGCAGAAGGAATGTTGCAAAGTGCTTCCTGGGTTTTGGGCCAATTGACAGCCATGCAGCTGGGCGTGTGACTTCTATGGTCAAGGGCCTAGGGTTGGACCTTTTAAACTGTAGAGGCCAGTCGTCGGATAATGCCAGTAACATGTCTGGAAAATACAATGAAACTAACAGCAACAACAACAACAATAATAACCCTGATAGAGTATATACATTGTGCAGCACATTCTGTGAACTTTCACATGTTGCAGTCACTGTACACATTTTGTTCTTGGTCCACACATAATTACATTTTATTTGTATAGCGCTTTTAACAGTGGACATTGTCACAAAGCAGCTTTACAGAATTCCAGGTAGACATATGTAGCACATGTAGACAGTCTTTAGGAACCCATATGTCACTTACACCTATATAAAGTGTATTTGCAATGATGCCAGTAAAAAACAAAAACAAAAAAACAAAAAGACAGACTTGTATTGAAGCTGTTGCACTGTGTGCTAATTTAGAGATGTTGTTTGTGGTACATTTCTGGGATGTCATACTTGAGCTATTCCATGTTACAAGAATGCACAGCTTTTGACCTCATTGAGGTTTCTGTGGTGCCCCAGTGAAATTAGTTTGAGGCTTTTGCAAGGGCAGCCCTAAATGTGACAGGTATCTCTCAGACAAGAAATGACCTGTGAGCAGAGGGTCTGCAGACTGAAACACCTTGTTGATAAGAGAAATCAGTGGAGAATGACTAGACTAGTTTGAGCTGACAGAAAGTCTATAGTAACTCATATAATCACTCTTTACAACCATGGTGAGCAGAAAAGCATCTCAATGTGCACAAAACATCTAACCTTGAAGTGGATGAGCTACAACAGCAGAAGACCACATCAGGATCCACTCCTGTCAGCCAAGAACAGGGATCTGAAGCTATCATGGACACAGACTCAAAGAAACTGGACAGCTGAACACTGGAAAAGACCAGGTGATATTTTTTTTATTATCTTCAAGATTAAATGCTTTTTTTGTTCACCAATCTGGCCATTTTCCTCTGACCTCTCTTATCAACAAGGGGTTTCCACCCACAGAACTGTCACTCACTTCATGTTTTTTTATTATTATTTTTAACACCATTATGTGTAAACTCTAGAGACTGTTGTGTGTGAAATTCCCAGAAGATCAGCAGTTTTTGAAAAACTCGAACCAGCCCATCTGGTATGAACAACCATACCACGGTTAAAGTTAAAGAGATCACAGTTTTTCTTCATTCTGATGTTTGATGTGAACATTCAGTGAAGCTCTTGACCTGTATCTGCATGACTATTTATTTTTTTTGCATTCTGCTCCTGCCACATGATTGGCTGATTAGATAAGTATAAGCATTTGCTGCAGTTCAATCAACACACAGACTTTATGGCGTAGAGGGAGGCCTACTCTATCGGGACTGATTTACAGTAAGAAACTTATTGGATGTGAAACTACAGTCATGTCTTGTTATGTTTCATGAATAGAATACGCTTGTGACCCGAGGTTGAGAAGAAGTTCTGACAAGTAGTTCTCACGGTTTTCAGGTTTCATTTTTAGGTTTTCACACATGTATTTCCTTTCCTTTTAATCATGTAATCATTTGCGATAATTCATGTTAATTTTATTTTTATTTGACGAATAAGCATGAAGTTCTTTGTTTATGTGTAAACAATCATAAAACTCTAGCCCTGAGTGGTGAATTATATAATTGCATGTAGCACTTTGGTCATTGGAGTTCTTCTCCCTGGCTGTGACGAGAATAAACATATTACTTTGGAGTCACCTATCCCTGTGAGTTTAGCTTTTTATTTGTCTTCAGAAGGTAATATTTTCCACCACACTGTACAATATTTCAGGTGGTTAAGCTTAGAAATAAATGTTGACCTCCTGCCTTAAAAATGTGAGTAAACTCAACATGAAGATAGCCTTTGTTTCAACACAAAAACTTATGTTTAGACAAGACAATGGATTACTTTAATTTTAATAAAATTAAAAAAATTAAAAATGTATAAACTTGAGTTCAGTATCCAAAACTTGTCATGACAATTGGAGTTAAAGAGAAGAAATAAGTTCGCATTGCTTAACAGGGCTATCATGTTTTACAGTGCACAATCCTTCACAATGGTCTAATCAAATTAATGAGATCGGGCTGAAACCAACTGAACTATGTTATAAATCTAAACTTACAAAGCTGTTAAAACACATTTTCACAATACAAAAGCTACATCAAGCTTTACCAAGTAGTATATGATGCAAATGGAAATCTGTTTACTGTTGACTATGTGGACCACCATATTGTTTTGAGCATCAGGTGTGTTTATATCAGAGAACTCGGGCAACATCCACCTTTATATATCAGTTCCATCACTTTCAAATCCTTCAACACCAAAAGTCCTGACTAGGATTGGGAGTTCTAAATTTGTTATTGAAATACTATTCATATTGTCAATATATTACAGCAAAAGGGAAAAAATTATGTTTGAATACTTAAGAATCATGTTAGCTACTACATTTAGTCATCTTACAACCACCTAGAAAAACCTGTGGAAGGAAAATGCCATTACTGAGTTACGACTAAAGTTATGTTTAGGTACATTTGGTAGTCAGACCATGGAAAGTGAAAAGTAGGTGAGATGTTAAAATGGCTGTCTCCATTTCAGTGCTGATGTAAATACTGTGGTTTGCTTTTGTAGGGGGGATTGGTTATGAAAGCAAAAGAATGAAACTTCTAACAGAAATAGATTGCCATCATCATTGCTGTATTTAAAAGTAATTTCAGTTGTAATAAATTGTAATATTGTTGTAAACCTCCTTTCTATCAGTAAGGTAACTCAGTTCTCTCTGTGGTCTAGTGTAAAGGAATGTAGTACACAGGATATTTGTTGACCCAGATAGATTATTAGCATACAGTTGTGCTCATAAATTTACATACCCCTAAAAAATGTTAATAACTGGGGAAAAAATGAGAAGGATCATAAAAATTGTTGTTGTTTTTTTTTATTATTATTTTGTACTGCCCTGAATAAGCTTTTTACATAATAGATGTTTACATATAGTCCACAAAACACAATAATAACTGAATTTACACAAATGAACCAGTTCAAAAATTTACACACGCTTGATTAGTTATACTGTGTGTCATTACCTGGATGATCAACGATTGTTTTTATGTTTTGTGAGAGTTGTTCATGAGTCCCTTGTTTGTCCTGAGCAGTTAAACTGCCCAATGTTCTTCAGAAAAGTCCTCCAGGTTCTGCACATTTCTTTACTTTTCCATCTTCTGTATATTTGACCCCTTTATACAAAATAATTTACACCAAACGTCCTGTTAAAAAGTTTACACCCCCCGGGCTCTTAATGTATCGTGTTGCCTTCTTGAGCATCAGTGAATGTTTTTTGTAATAGTCGTGTACGAGTCCCTCAGTTGTCCTCAGTGTGAAAAGATGGATCTCAATGTCATATAGTTGCTGTTGGAAAGGAGTCAAATATACAGAAGATGCTGGACAAGCAAATAATAAAAATATCTTTTTTTAAATGTGAATTTTTTTCAACTTGGTAAATTGTTGCCATATGGCAACAATGTGCAATGGTGGAAAGTATCATATAGTCAAAAAAATGTATGAGAATACAATTCCAATTACTGTATTTTCCACACTATACTGTAAGTTGCAGAGGGTTTTTTTTTTGCCACATATATAAGCATATAGTTGCAGAGGGTTTTTTTGTTTGTTTGTTTTTGTTTTTGCCACATGTATAAGCATATATAGGGTGAGAAGCTCGGCTATCCGAGAGGAACTCAGAGTAGAGCCGCTGCTCCTTTGCGTTGAAAGGAGCCAGTTGAGATGGTTCAGGACCTGGTAAGGATGCCCCCTGGGCGCCTCCCTAGGGAGGTGTTCCAGGCACATCCAGCCGGGTGGAGACCTCGGGGAAGATCCAGGACTAGGTGGAGAGATTATATCTCCACACTGGCCTGGGAACGCCTCGGGATCCCCCAGTCAGAGCTGGTTAATATGGCTCAGGAAAGGGAAGTTTGGGGTCCCCTGCTGGAGTTGATGCCCCTGCGACCCGATAACGGATAAGCGGTTGAAGATGGATGGATGGATGGATGGATATAAGCATATAAAAGTTATATCTTCTAGTAGATTCTATTATATCTATACAGTATTTTCTATATTTTCTATATTTCTATATAGTAGTCCTGCGTTAACACCTTTTCAAACACTCTATTTTTTTTTAACTCAGAAAATATATGAGAGATGGATTTTTAAACATACAGCCCTGTGCCTGTGTCCACTGTAGCATCAGATCCCTGTTTATGGCTGACAGAAGTAAAACAGGATGTGTTCTTCTGCTGTTGTAGCCCAGCTGCCTTAAGGTTTGATGTGCTGTGTGTTCTGAGATGCTTTTCTGCAAATTTTTTTCATAAAGAGTGGTTATTTCAGTGGTTACTGTAAACTTTCCTTTTTGAATCATCCTGCTCTGACATCTCACAAGACATTTCCACCCACAGAACTTCCACATACTAGATTCCACCCCCAACCCCCCACCATTGTGTGTAAACTCTACCCTTGCAAAGAAAAAGTACGCTGAAGTGCACTTTACAAAAGGTATATTTAACATTAAAAGTGCATACCATTTTAATACACAAACTTGCTACTTATTTTAAGTTACACTGCACCTACAATGCCCTTGGATGTACAATGTACATTTACACATGTACATGACAATAATAGCACCGGATCACATTTAGGTCAAAGCTGTGAATAGCAACAAAACAAGTTTATTTATAGGACTCAATCCAAGTCAACAAATAAAGTAGCTACACTTGGTTATAGCATAAAAGCAAAGTAAAAGCCACAATATAACTAAACAAATGACAAAAAAATATGTTTATTAAAGCATGAATTAGTATCCCTTGGCTCCTTAAAATGACCACAGTCTGCCAATATAGTGTGTTGAGTAATAGCATCATTAACATTTACCACTTTCTTATCCTATTTTTTTTTTTTCTTAAAAACATTATCTTTTTAAATGATATACTTCTTAAGCTGACAAGGCAATAAAATATAAATTTGTGGTCTAATACTGCAAAACAAAAACTATAAGTTCATTTAACTGATGTGTGATGTTTAAGCATAGTTTGAAAGCACACTTAAGTTGACATGACAGTTAAATATACTTTGTCTATCTCTACCTTAGAATATTCGGAAAGATCCTACTTTAAAAGCACATTTTGAAAAATACAGAAAAGTATTTTGGTGTATTTCAAGAAAGTACATGAAAATGTTTTTTTTGTTTGTTGTTTTTTTTTTTAACTATTTTAATATTCTTGACATACTTAAGTAAACTATTTATGCACGCAAGTATGCTTCGATAAGAGACTGCTGTGTGGGAAAATCCCAGGAGATCAGCAGTTCCAGCCAGTGTGACACCAGCAGACTCACTGAGATCACATGTACTCCCCCATGTCTGATGTTTGATGATGTGAACATTATCTGAAGCTCTTGCATCTTGAACTATTAACAATGACAGAGTCATGTTGATAACTTTATAGATATGAGTTATGCATTCTGGGGTTAAAGTCTGTTTATTAATAGTCTTAGATGATATGAATTAGATGTCACTATAGAAACAATAAGGTGTGTATATATACAGTCAGGTCCATAGTATATGGACAATGAGGCAATTTTATTTTCTGAATTATGCCTCTGTACACCACCACAATGGATTTGAAATGAAGCAATCAGGATGTGATTGAAGGATAGAGTATGGAGAAGGAAAGATATGGAGAAGGCATATGACAGATGTGTTTCAAAGCATACAACATCTGTCAAACTTGGTGGAGGAAGTGTTATAGTGCCTATAGTGTTATAGGCATGTATAGCTGTCAGTGGAACTGGGTTACTGGTGTTTGCTGATAGAAACAGCTGGATGAATTCTGAAGCATATAGAGCTATACCTTCTGATCAGACTCAATCAAATGCTGCAACACTGACAGGATGGCGCTTCACAGTACAAATGGATAATGACACAAAACATACCGGGAAATCAACCCAAGAGCTTCTTAAGGCAAAGAAATTAAATGTTCGATGACCTCAACCCAATCGAGCAAACTGAAGGCAGAAAGAGCCACAAACAAGCAGCAACTGAAGGCAGCTGAGTAAAGACCTGGCAAAGCATCTCAAAGGAGGAAACTCCTTTCATAATTTTTTCTCTTTCATAATTCATATAATTCATATAATATTTGATGATGTTCTTGGGTTCCAGATTTCAGGCAGTCATGGCTGAAATCATCGATGGCTCCTCCGTGGAAATCGTCAAGAGTACCAAATTCCTTGGTGTTCACCTGACGGAGAACCTCACCTGGTCCCTCAACACCAGCTCCATAGCCAAGAAGGCCCAGCAGCGACCCTACTTTCTGCGAAGGCTGAAGAAAGCCCATCTCCCACCTCCCATCCTCACCACATTCTACAGAGGAACTATTGAGAGCATCTTGAGCAGCTGTATCACTGTCTGGTTCGGAAATTGCACCTCATCGGATCGCAAGACCCTGCAGCAGATAGTGAAGACAGCTGAGAAGATCATCGGGGTCTCTCTCCCCCCATCACAGACATTTACACCACACGCTGCATCCACAAAGCCACCAGCATTGTGGATGACCCCACACACCCCTCACACACACTCTTCACCCTCCTGCCGTCTGGAAAAAGGTACCGAAGCATTCGGGCCTCACAACCAGACTGCGTAACAGCTTCTACCCCCAAGCCATCATATTTCTAATACTCAGAGACTGGATTGATATACGCACATACACACACACACACACACACACACACACACACACACACACATACACACGCACACACACACACACACACACACACACACACACTCTGAACTGAAGACCATCCAACTCTCATTGAAATATTTTCACATTTCTGCATAGACACTGGTGCATTTTTTGCTGCTACTGTATTATAAAAATAATTTATTGTCTCTATATACACTTTATATACACTTTACCTGGCTGCTAACACAATAACTGCTATGTTTGCATTTGGTATAAGCTAATTTGCTGAATACTCAGTCATAGCATGTTATGTTTACATTTATACCATTTTTTAATTATATTGCTACTCTTTGGCACCTATCTTTTGCACCACCTGTATATCAGACACTTCCACACTAAAACTGTGTACTGTTCTGCGCTACACCGTCACTTACTGTGCCTATTGTCCTGTCTTAGTAGTTACTGTACTGTCCTGTGTTGTTAGCACACGTCTGCACGTGCACTTTATGTAGAATGTTTGTGGATCTTATTAGTTCTGTGTCTCATGTGGTTTACTGTATTATTTTCTGTAGCACCATGGTCCTAGAGGAACATTGTTTCGTTTCACTGTGCACTGTACCAACTGTATATGGCTGAAATGACAATAAAACCGCTTGAACTTGAACTTTTCAATTCAATTCAATTCAATTTTATTTGTATAGTGCTTTTTACAATAGACATTGTCTCAAAGCAGCTTTACAGAAATATCATCATGGTATACAGATATTAAAGGTGTGAATTTATCCCAACTGAGCAAGCCACTGAGTGGCGACGGTGGCAAGGAAAAACTCCCTAAGATGTTTTAAGAGGAAGAAACCTTGAGAGGAACCCGACTCAGAAGGGAACCCATCCTCATCTGGGTAACAACAGTTAGTGTGAAAAAGTTCGTTATGGATTTATATGAAGTCTGTATGGCCTTAGGAGCAGCCGTAGTCCCAGCAGTCTGGAATTAGAGAAGATTTGAGCTCCATCCAGAGGCAGAAAGGATCTGGATCTCTAGTATCTCCATAAATTCGTGTGGGGCTTGGCGAAAGGAGAGAGGGAGAAAAAAGATTATTATGACTGCGAAGTAGTAGAACAGAATCTAGTCAGGGTAGGCTTGAGTAAACAAATACGTTTTAAGCCTAGACTTAAACACTGAGACTGTGTCGGAGTCCCGAACACTAGTAGGAAGACTGTTCCATAACTGTGGGGCTCTATAAGAGAAAGCTCTTCCCCCTGCTGTAGCCTTCACTATTCGAGGTACCATCAAATAGCCTGCATCTTTTGATCTAAGTAGGCGTGGCGGATCATATAAAACCAAAAGGTCGCTTAGATATTGTGGCGCGAGACCATTTAGTGCTTTATAGGTTAATAAAAGTATTTTATAGTTAATGCGAGATTTTACTGGGAGCCAATGCAGTACTGATAATATCGGTGTGATATGGTCGTATCTTCTAGTTCTAGTTAGGACTCTAGCAGCTTCAACTTGAACTTGAACTCATTGATTGCAAAGGTTTTGCATCCAAGTCGTAAAAATAATCCTTATACTTGTGATTATGTTCGATTGTCCAATCACTTTTGAGCCTATAAAAATGGAGGGACCTCTGTAATAAATGACTGTAATTCTTAAATGGTTAATGCAATATTTTTGTTAAACCCCTTGAATTAAAGCTGAAAGTCTACACTACAATCACATCTTGATTCCTTCATTCATATCAAATCCATTCTGGTGGTGTACAATGAAAATTGTATGTATGTATGTAGATGTATGAATGTATGTATTGCATTAAGACATGGTGTACCAAGGTTTCGGAAAAAGAGCTCAAGTGTCCTGCACAGATCCCTGACCTCAACGTCACTGAACACCTTTGGGATGAACTGGAACACCGACTGCACCCCAGATCTCCTCAGTGCCTGACCTCACTAATACTCTTATACTGTAAAACGGGATTAATTTCTTTAAGCCAAATACACTTAAATATAACAAGTTTGAGTTAAATTTTTGTTATATTTAAGTGTATCAACTTAAAAATTTTGTGGTAATTAGTTTCCTCAATTTTTTTGAGCTAAATGAACAATCCGGTTTGCTGAATGATCACAAATCCCCACAGTCACGCTCCTAGTGGAAAGCCTTCCCAGAAGAGTGGAGCTTATTGCATTCCTAACAGAAAAATGGGAGGACCAACTTTGTGTTGGAATGAGCACATAGGCTACTATGGGTATGATAGACAGTGGACTGTATGTTACATGAACTGTCAGAGTTGCTGTGATAGAAACCATAATGTTATAAAAACCATTCTTTCTGATTTGAGAAGCTGTGCTGTGGTGCACAGTAATGCTTTATATATTGCACCAGCTCTTTTATGGTGTGAGTAAATACTGGAATAAAGTTGGTGTGACGTTGGACGTTCGATATTCGCGGATATGCGGAAATTAAGTGACCGTCTCTAAAGTTACATACGACACTGTTATACATGATTCTAACTTCAATAGCATTTGAAGGGAATGACTTACAGTCATATAACCCACTGTAAAGTGTTCATCTAGGTGTCAGGTATGATGCACACCTTTTAGATTTTTGATATTTAATAAAATATACTATTAAATCATATATAAATATTGCCATGTATTTTATTACTGCATGGGCTCGTACACAAAATATACCTCAATTTAAAGCTCAACAGCATTTGAAGGGAACGAACGATGTATCTCTCTCTCTCTCTCTCTCTCTCTCTCTCTCTCTCTATATATATATATACAGTGAGGGAAAAAAGTATTTGATCCCCTGCTGATTTTGTATGTTTACCCACTGACAAAGAAATGATCAGTCTATAACTTTAATGGTAGATTTATTTGAACAGTGAGAGACAGAATAACAACAAAAAAATCCAGAAAAACGCACATCAAAAATGTTATAAATTGATTTGCATTTTAATGAGGGAAATAAGTATTTGACCCCTCTGCAAAACATGACTTAGTACTTGGTTTAAAAACCCTTGTTGGCAATCACAGAGGTCAGACGTTTCTTGTAGTTGGCCACCAGGTTTGCACACATCTCAGGAGGGATTTTGTCCCACTCGTCTTTGCAGATCTTCTCCAAATCATTAATGTTTCGAGGCTGACGTTTGGCAACTCGAACCTTCAGCTCTCTCCACAGATTTTCTATGGGATTAAGGTCTGGAGACTGCCTAGGTCACTCCAGGACCTTAATGTGCTTCTTCCCGAGCCACTCCTTTGTTGCCTTGGCTGTGTGTTTTGGGTCATCGTCATGCTGGAATATCCATCCACGACCCATTTTCAATGCCCTGGCTGAGGGAAGGAGGTTTTCACCCAAGATTTGACGGTACATGGCCCCGTCCATCGTCCCTTTGATGCGGTGAAGTTGTCCTGTCCCCTTAGCAGAAAAAAAACCCCAAAGCATAATGTTTCCACCTCCATGTTTGACGGTGGGGATGGTGTTCCAGGGGTCATAGGCAGCATTCCTCCTCCTCCAAACACGGCGAGTTGAGTTGATGCCAAAGAGCTCCATTTTGGTCTCATCTGACCTCAACGCTTTCACCCAGTTGTCCTCAGAATCATTCAGATGTTCATTGGCAAACTTCAGACGGGCATGTATATGTGTTTTCTTGAGCAGCGGACCTTGCGCGCGCTGCAGGATTTCAGTCCTTCACGGCGTAGTGTGTTACCAATTGTTTTCTTGGTGACTATGGTCCCAGCTGCCTTGAGATCATTGACAAGATCCTCCCGTGTAGTTCTGGGCTGATTCCTCACTGTTCTCATGATCAATGCAACTCCACGAGGTGAGATCTTGCATGGAGCCCCAGGCCGAGGGAGATTGACAGTTCTTTTGTGCTTCTTCCATTTGCGAATAATCGCACCAACTGTTGTCCCCTTCTCACCAGTATGCTTGGCAATGGTCTTGTAGCCCATTCCAGACTTGTGTAGGTCTACAGTCTTGTCCCTGACATCCTTGGAGAGCTCTTTGGTCTTGGCCATGGTGGAGAGTTTGGAATATGACTGATTGATTGCTTCTGTGGACAGGTGTCTTTTAAGTTTTAAGAGTTTCCTTTTAAGAGTGTGCTCCTAATCTCAGCTCGTTACCTGTATAAAAGACACCTGGGAGCCAGAAATCTTTCTGATTGAGAGGGGGTCAAATACTTTTTTCCCTCATTAAAATGCAAATTAATTTATAAAATTTTTGACATGTGTTTTTCTGGATTTTTTTGTTGTTATTCTGTGTCTCACTGTTCAAATACAACTACCATTAAAATTATAGACTGATCATTTCTTTGTCAGTGGGCAAACATACAAAATCAGCAGGGGATCAAATACTTTTTTCCCTCACTGTATATATATATATATATATATATATATATATATATATGTGTGTGTGTGTGTGTGTGTGTGTGTGTGTGTGTGTGTGACTGTAAGTCATTCCCTTCAAATGCAATTGAGCTTTAAATTATGGTACATTTTGTGTACGGGCCCATTCTGTAGTGAAATTCATATCAAATTTACATATGATTTAATAGTTAATTTTAATAAATATCAGAAATCTAAACGGTGTGCATTACAGCTGATACCTAGATGAACACTTTACAGTTGGTTATATATATATATATATTTTTTTTTTCATTTTTTGCTTTTAATGTTTTAAAATGATTGTATAACAGAGAAAACAATGAAACACAGTGATTATAATAGAAGGAAAAATGTCGAGCACCTCAGTAAGCACTCTGAGGACGACCACAGTAAACATTTAAAAACCATAATCCATTTGGATCTGCGTGGTAGTGAAGTGGTTCTGACGAGTAAACTTTAGCACTTTAGCACCAGTGAAGTTACATTGCCAATATAGTGGTCTAACACAAATGTAAAGTGGCAAAGCATGCAGAATATACATTAATGTGTGTAATATATATATACATATATATATATATATATATATATATATATATATATATATATATATATATATATATATATATAAAATATTCATCCAAGTACAATGATGGGAAACCCATGGTCATTACATTTAATTGGTTTGAACAATCTTGCAGTGAAAGATTATCAATTATTATTAAAGAAGTATTGCTGCTGTATTATACTTTAAAAATTCCAACATTTTGTAAATGTTCAAGTAATTAAGTAACCAAGTAAGTATTTTAAATGATTAGGCTTTTTGATTGGGAGAAATCTAACACAAATAAATCTAGGACAATAATAATAATAATAAAAAAAATGCTGCCTGGAATTTGAGAATAAAAATCTATCACACAGGGCACACGCAGTACTTCTGCAGTAGAATCAGGGCCTCAAAATACTACAACATATTGTCTAAATAATGAACATTATCCACACCCAAAAATCACATGTACTCTATAGGAAAGACTGAAACCATAGCACCTTTAAAATGATTGAGGCCTGTATCAGATAAAGCACCTTAGCCACAGATATAGGCCAAAGCCTGAAGACCTTTTTTATTGTTATTTTACAGTTGGTTATATGACTGTACATCATTCCCTTCAAATGCTATTGAGCTTTAAATAATGGCATATTTTGTGTATAGGCCCATTCTGTAGTGACATTCCTATCTAAATTACATGTGATTTAATAGCTTATTTTAATAAATATCAAAACATCTAAGAGGTGTGCGTCATACCTGACACCTAGATGAACACTTTACAGTCGGTTGTGTGACTGTACATCATATGCTATTGAGCTTTAAATTGAGGTATATTTTGTGTACGAGTCCATGCAGTAATAAAACATATGGCAATATTTATATAATGATTTAATAGTTTATTTTGATAAATATAAAAAATCTAAACGGTGTGCGTTAAACCTGACACCCAGATGAACACTTTACAGTGGGTAATCTGACTGTAAGTCATTCCCTTCAAATGCTATTGAAGTTAGAAACGTGTATACCAAGGTCGGATGTAACTTTAGAGACGTTCCCTTAATTTCCGCACATCTGCGAATATCGAACGTCCAACGTCCAATCAACTTCATTCCAGTTGAGTAAATAAATCACCACTGGTGGCTTTGCTCTTGTCTGCGTGTGCATACTTTCTTTTTGTCCTGACTACCAGGGGTGTGTGGATATCTTAATCCTCTGCCTTCTTCGTGTTGTTTTCGCACAGTTTGCGTGTCCTTTACAGTAAGGCTCCTCCTGCAGACGCATTTTGGCACTTTGGCACGGTGTGACTTTGGCACGGCATAAGACGCAGTCCGTCTGTCGAGCTCGGTGCATTCCCACCTCTGCGAAAATGGCGAAAATCAGTCCGTGTTTCAAGAAGATCTTCATCTTCTTCAACTCTCTTTTTGCAGTAAGTTTTACACTTATTATGATTCCACTTGTAGTCGCTTTTATTTATATGTCGGTTGTGAGATCCAGTTTGGAAACGCATGTTACTTAGGCCCTATTTATTTATTTATTTATTTATTTATTTATTTTTCTCTTGTTTTTTGGTGCCTTAATGTGCTTGATAGTTTATTTCTCGCATTCCTGTTTACTTTTAGATCTTTGGGATTGTTGTTTTCGTCTTGGCTCTGTTAGCGCATCAATTCGTCAATGAGGTAAGAAGACCGTCATATTGATATAATACATCCCCTTATTATTAATATATAATAACACACACACACACACACACACACACTGTACCAAACTAATAATAGGCTATTGAATCAACAAGTTGTAAAAGTTGGTTATGTGCAAGAACATGCCAAGCCTTATGAGATTTTTTTTAATTTTTATTTTAATGCTAGAAGTGTAAAAAAAAAAAAAAAAAAGTAATGGCAACAATTTTGTTTGTTTTAATATGGATTATTAAATTACTAATTATTAACTATGTTTATACCCAATTTTTGCTCAAAAAATGGAAAAGATTTCAAATATGAAAACATTTATACTTTTTTTCTCGTCTTATTTTTTTATTTTATTTTATTTTTTTGAGTTGGAGTTATTTCGTGTTGTGGCCTGCTCGCATTTACTGTAAGTGGAAAAGTGTGCAGAATCCATCAGTGGCTTCTCAAGCGTGTTCCTTCACTCCTAGAAGTTCATTACATGCTTTCCAAAGGCAGCAACAGGGACCGCGGTGTAAGAGGGATGAAACATTTACTCACATTACATTTACGGACATAAAACATTTACTCAAATATGCCGGCGCGTATTCGAGCTGCATGTTTGCACCTGAGAATGTTCTGACCTGTAAAACAGCTCAAGTTGTTTAAGGGCAATTCCACCCACTGAGTTAAAATGTCAGCAGTCTCCGTTCTTGCCAGCTAAAGAAGGTGGGCAGACTGAAGCCACCTCATGAGTGTAGAAAGTGGCATTGCTTCTAGCCAATAAAAACATTAAATATAAATAAATAAATAAATAAATAAATAACTGCAATTTTCTGGCGTTATTTTATGATTGGTTGTGGCAGTCTATAGCACTTCCTCACACTTCTCATCACACAGCCCGCCTCAGATTGTTTTTAAGTAATACGCAAATTGTGTAAAAGTTAGGCTATTATAATAATTTTTTTAAAGATTAATGTTGTCTTTGCCTATACTCCAATTGAGTGGACAAGACATACGTTTGGGTGGGCTCAGACCACCCCAAGCCTAGATCCAGCCCCAAACGTCGCCCTTGTCCACGTATGAATTAAAAGGACATAACTATTAACATACATAAGTCATTTAAAAACACACGTTATATTTTAACTCAGTGGGTGGAATTGCCACACGGTCCCTTAAGCAGCTTGCACTGTTATTAACTGCGTCAGAACATTTTGGAAGCATGCCATGAATCGAAATAACTCCAAGTCAATGAATAAGAAGGCAACAAACTGTAAATGAGGCATATTTTAAATATTTAGCATTTTTGAGTAAAAATGGGCTTTAAACATAGTTAATTAGTAATATAATTTTCAGTATTTTTTAAAAAAATTAATGAACGTGTCTTTTTTGTATTTTGTTTTTCAATCTTGAAACCAAAAGCGAATGAACACAGAACAAAATTTGTCATAATCAGACTGCTATATTTTTCCCCAGTCAAAATGTAAAAATATAGATATCTGCACGGTGAATTTCTACTAGTAAAAATTAAATTTCACCGATCTGTAATGACATTTTTTTTTTTAATTAGTGACAGCTATGGCACTCCGTTTTATCTTTCAGTCATGGCTTTCTAGAGATCATGATTTTCCACATGTAAACATTTTATTTCCACTAGCAAAAATTCAATACTTGATATCAAAATTAACTTTTCACCGGTAAGAAAATTAGTGCTTTTTACTAGTAAAAATTTTTTGAAAAAACATTTTGATATCAAGAATTTAATATTATTTTTAGTGGAAATAAAATTTTCCGCTTGCCATAAAAAACTGAATTGATGTGTACATGTGAAGAGGGTGTCCCTAGCCATGTCCCGAGTTCCCTGGGATAGTATCCAGGCTCCCTGTGACCCCGTGTAGGATACAGAAACGGTACAGAAAAAGGATGGATGAATGGACTTTTTACACTTCTACCATTTAAAGCTTGCCATAGAAATCCAGTATGCACTTTTTTTTATGAACCTTGATGGGTCCTAAAAAACATACACTGAATTTATAACAGACCAAAGTTCAAAACTTTCCCAGATTATCTAACTCCCCCAACGGTTTGGTTTGTCCATATTTAACAGCACATGCTTTTTTTCTTTTCTTTCTTTTTTTCGTCAGCCGAATGGCCTGCACGGAGTAATCCTTCTGTATGTGATCGGTTCTGTCATTTTCATCATCGCTGTCTTGGGAGCTTATGGTGCATACAAAGAGAGCAAGTGTGCCCTGATTGTGGTGAGTGCATGGGCAGAACTGAAAGTGAAATTAGTTTTGGGATGTGAGGGGGAAACCACTAAGTGACATGTTGAGACATGTGCACCACTGAGACGATAGACTACTAAAACTCATTGTAACCAAGCCCAGGATAATGTAGAATGGATCAATCCTTGTTTTGGTGTATAACTTTACTGAACATGAAATGACTTGAGAGCCACAAGAGGCCACTAACAGAGTACAAATAGAGCTTTTCAGCTCCATAGGATTTCTCACTTCCAATTTGCCCATTGTTACAACCCTTGTAGTGTTTGGTATCCTAGAGCAGTGGTTCTCAAACTTTTTAGCGTGAAGCAACGCTCGTGTAGCCTACATCCCTTTATGTCCACCCAGAGTCGTCAAAATTGAGTTTTTTCAACACTAGGCTCTTCTGTATTAACTTTCTCATCTAAGATACTACGTCCTCTATCAAAACACTTATCCATTTTAAATAGACTTAAGTTTTATCAGCGTGTGGCTAACCGTAACAGGTAACATACAAGTAAAATCAATTTTTAAAAAAATTATGTTTTAGAATTTCAATGCGGCACCCTCGTACCATCTGGTGGCCCCCAGCTTGAGAACCACTGTTCTAGAGGGGTCGTTCTCTCAGTGTGGGATCCCGGAAGTAAAAACACAGGCTCTGTGGAAATCAAACCCCACCATTAGAAAAAGTATTATATTTATGATTGACGTGTTATTACTCTGTTTGACTGGTTGACCATAACTATGTAGTTTAGAGAACATTTTTGATTGGATGCAAATTGTACTATGAATCATCAGATATATATTTCATAGTTTGGCCAGAAATTAAAAAAAAAAAAAAAAAAAAAGAATATCAAAAAAATACAAAAATCTTATCTTATGGTCTCTACATTGCCACGTGTACAAAAAGCTCTCACACCAACACCACATTTGAGTTCATGATTTGCGGCGTTTTCTTGTAAATTTCTAACCTAATTTTCTCTCTTGCAGTTTTTCACCGTGATGTGTTTGGCGACTATTGGCATGTTGCGTATCGCCGTTCCTATGGCAGCCTCCCAGCAGGAGGTATTACACTTGCTAATTTGAATCCAGCTAAATGTGTATGCGAGAAATGTGTCTCTTTACTGTCAGTGTTATGCTATCTACTCAGTTTACTCCTTTCCTGTTTTTCCCCCCTCAGCTCATCTCAGCTGTCAGACAACAATTCGGAACTAAAGACGTTTTCACTAAAGATGTAGAGAAAGCACTCGACTCCATTCAAGCGCATGTAAATAAAACGTCCATCCATCCATTCATCCTTTCATAGTTTTCACTATAGTTTTAACTATGCACTTTATTTAGTGCTCATTTTGTGAGGATGATGCATCCAGCTGAGTTCTTGCATTATTACGTATTGAAATATGTCCCCATCCTGGTTTAATTAGTTGCAGTGCTGTGGACTCAATGGCTATGAGGACTGGAAAGATCAAGTTCCTGTATCATGCAACTGCGTCAATGAACATGGTCCAAGTGGCGAATGTAAGAAGATAACCTCAAGGAAGTCCTACCAGGTACAATTTATATTCCTATTTCAGGTGGGGTTTTTTTTCTATTTCACCACAGAGTGCATATTAATTTTCATTGTTCAATGTTCATATAGAGCTTTTGGCAGGATCGTGGATCAGAAAGCAGAATGGTCTGGTCACAGGTGCGACAGTATTTTTGTTTTGTTTTCTCAAATACCTCTCAAATATAGTGTATATGAATAGATTTTAACTGTGTTTTTTTTTTTATCTATTTCATCTGAATTTAGCCATGTGGGCCTATTATTATTGAATATTTGGACAAACTAATAACCATCGTAATGGGTGTGCTTTTCGGCCTCGCAACTCTCGCTGTAAGTACATTGTATTTTTGGTTATGATAACGAACCTGTAGGTATTTATCTAGAAGCGAACAGGGCTTAGAAAAAAAAAAAAAAAAAAAAAAAACATTGTTTTTTGCTGGTACAGACAACGCCACAGGGAAGGTCGTGCTTTATCCATTGGTCGTTTGAATGATAGATATGTAAAGCAGCCTGTTCAACACATCAGCCTGTTAAAGCTGACATATACAGAGTGTACATGTCAGGTTTACTGAATCATGGCAAGAAATGCACTTATCATGTGCAATAAGGGGAAAGCCCAGTTTTCACAAGTGTTTTGTTTTAACATCATTATGGTGACTCACCCACAAATAGGTTGAGAGAAATGAACGTGAATTCCAGGGGCTTTCCAGACTTCAGTCAGTCTTGCACAAGCATGCATGTGCTGTGCACTTATTGTATCTTTGTTCTGCCGTCCTGTACGCTGTTCTCATAACAACTTGTACAGTTTAACCCCTGCCACGACAACTGTAGCCATGAGAACCTTGTTTAAATGACAAGCAGACACTTTTCAGTGCAGAAGAGTCAGAAACCGTCTGAGGCGTAGGCTAAACTGAATACAGCATATAGTAGGGCATTTATTACACTCATTCCCAGCCTCCCAGGAGTTAATGAAGAGGATGTAGAAATACAGTTTCCTCAGTGTGTTTGTACTGTATATGATATTATCGTACATTGCATGTACAGTTATTTTTTTAAACAAAACCCAAAATTTTAAGTCAAAATATTAGAGAAAACAACAATTCAAAAAGTTTACAGTTTTACATATATTATCACATTTATTTATTTATTTTTTCATTTAAATTGATTCATTCTTATTTGATCACGGTTGTCTTAAACAAGTCAGCACTTTTTCACAAAATTTCCTTCGTTATCAAGAAAGTATATCTTTATCTCACTGTATATCAGCATTGTTTTTCACAACCCTTCTTTCTCTCTGTAGATTCTGGGAGGTCTGATGTCTCTTGCGATGATTGTCCGTGTCTCCGCTCCTGAGACAGCAATTCATCTGTCATCTTTTCCTCTTTCATACCAGCCACCAAAATACTCAGAGGTGGTTAATTCTTAACCAAGCAATTTAACAGCTTCATCCATCCATCCATTTTCTATATCGCTTATCCTACAGGGTCACGGGGAACCTGGAGCCTATCCCAAGGCGGGGTTACACCCTGGACAGGGTGTTTAACAGCTTCAGTTTGTAATAACTTGGGTTTTAAGGGATTTTGCAAGTCGAGCTTCTTCCAATATAGACATCCACATTCCTGTGCTTCTACATGTCCTTCACTCCACTGAACGAGTATGTGGAGCAAACTGACAATACTGCCTAGATTTAATATTTCTTTTGTTAGTTTGCTTTTATGTCAGCATTGCATTTCTTACTTTGTAGGGCAGCATGTCTACAGGACTGGAGTGGAAAAAAAAACCTTGCTTTATGATACAGTTCAAAAGGCTTTGAAAATGTTTATAAAAACATTTTTTTATATTATATCTAAGTTTTCTAAGGTGTTGGATCTTAAAATGTGTACTAATTTCCTGTCTTTGAGTGACCTTCAGATGTGCTAACAATGCACAATTTGATATATTTTGTATTCTGTTCTATTTCTGAGCTTGTGGTTTAATAAATCCTGGTCACATAATTGAGTGATGATGTGACAAACTTTTTTATATAACCATAAGAGTAATCTCTCCTCACTGATTGTAGCTAATTGTAAAATTATCAAGAAAATTATGGATTCATTATGTGCACTTTACCAGAAACACGAGTGTAAGAATGCACTATTTTTAAATATACTGGCTTATTGTGAATTTAAAAAAAAAAAAAAAAAAAAAAAATTGAGACAAATTAAAATGATGTACATCACCTTTAAATCTCTCTGTGGTGCACTTTTAATAACATTTAATGTCTCGGGCACCTTAC
Source organism: Ictalurus furcatus (assembly GCF_023375685.1). Classification (NCBI taxonomy): domain Eukaryota; kingdom Metazoa; phylum Chordata; class Actinopteri; order Siluriformes; family Ictaluridae; genus Ictalurus; species Ictalurus furcatus. Next base: position 5,818,859 of record NC_071273.1, read on the forward strand.
ATTTTTATATAAATGTTGTCTTACATGGCTATTTTATGCCAACTATATTAGTGTGTTAGTAGAAATTAAAATATATATATTTATTTTACATGAAACTTTATTTTACAGAGTATGCTTTTTGTTATTAAGTAGTGAGCCATATTAAAAAAAAATGTACTATGTTTCTGATAAAAAGTCATCGAGCCAGTTCTCCAAGATGCCTGAAGCCACATACCTTGTTTGTTTGTTTGTTTGTTTTTAAAAGAAAACTACACCATAAGTGTCCCAAGAAGAACTGATGCAGTATTAAATATGAAAACAGATGATATACAGAGTATTTTCCAATCAAGTAAATGAAATAAGTATGTACTGAATTAGATAAATGTATTAGTTAACCCATATGTAACCAGTGTATTAGATTATGTCACAGTAATAAACACAAAAGTGAATTAGTCGGAAATGTCTGCTTGTGCTTAAGCCCTAATGCCGACTTGGCTGAAGAATGACCTGAGATGGAAAAAAGCTAATGTTATTTAAAAACAATTAACTGATTGGACTTGCGCCACAATTATTAACAGCATATGACCAGAAGGAATCAAATGTGGCAAAATAAGAGGTTGTTTCCAAAGGCGGAAGGGGTAAACCCCGCCTAGTTGAGCTCACTGTTTCAAGACGGTATAAAAGCCCGTGTCATTATTGTATTGATCTGCAGATGTCTCCGTTTTATTTGACTTAAACAAAGTTTTACCGTGTGGCATCTATAACCCCTTGTCTCTGTAAGTTATTAAATTAGATTGGAGAGATTTTCTACACCAATGATTTGATTTAATGTTTTATTGGTTGCTTTACTGTTTGATGTTCAATATAGTACTTATTTTCAAGTTTAGACATTTTTAAATTTTTCATTATTTTTTAAAAAATGCATTACAGGAAATAAAATTTCACAGTAGGCCTACTGTGTGTGTATAGCCATAATAGTAATCATCATCATCATCATCATCATCATCATCATTATTATCATTGTTATTATTAATAATAATAATCTATTACAAGAATACTGTAATTTTTTCAAACTTTTTATATACTTTTTAATAATTTTATACAATATTTGGTCTCTCACAAAGCTGCTCTGGTCAGTGACTTTGTTACTGACCATTAACTGGATTTTCTAGGCCTCATGGAATCCTGGCAGCAAAACAATTATATTCTATATCTTAATCGAGCGGCCCCACCGGGATTTGTTTACATCTGTAAATCCCGTCCTTCTGGGAGAGGAGGCGGTCCTGCACTGCTATATCGCGAGAATGTAAAACTGACTCCACTCGCCTTGCTTGATCAATCCTCCTTTGAACTGCTGACTGTCAAACTCCATGGACCTACACCCACTGTTATTGCGGTACTGTACAGACCACCTAAGCCATCAAATGTGTTCATATCTGAACTTTCAACTATACTAAGGACTCTGAATACAATGTCTCCGAATGTGATCCTGAGGGGTGATTTTAACCTCCATTTGGATCATTCTTCCAACTTATTTACAAGAGACTTTATGGCCATGCTTGATTGCTTTGGTATTACCCAATATGTAGACTTTTCAACCCACAATAAATGCCATATTTTAGATCTGGTCTGCTGCACTGGTATTACACCATGCCACATCAGTGCTGCTGAACTAACCATCTCAGACCACAAAGCTGTGCTGTTTGACACCTACCTGCCTGTCATCAAATCAAAAGTTCTGCACGTCAGGTCATATTGCAACTTTAAAAAGGTCAAGCCAGAGGAGTTTACCGCTCTAATTAACTCCTATCCCTGCCCTGCTCCTAATGCTTCATTAGTGGATCTAGTGAACCATTATGACTACTACGTGTCTTCTGCACTTAACAGTCTCGCTCCTCTGAAGACTCGGGCCGTTACATTTGTTCACACTGCACCTTGGTATACATCTAAACTCCACTAGATGAAGTCCATGGGTCAGCATCTGGAGCAGTTATCAAAAAGGACTGGTCTTGTGGTACATAAAGAGATGTATTCTCAAACGGAAGGTGGAGGAGCACAAGGTCTCTATCATCCACCAGCTCCGTGATGTCGTCATGGAGGAGTGGAAGAGGACTCCAGTGGCAACCTGTGAATCTCTGGTGAAGCTCATGCCCAAGAGGGTTAAGGCAGTGCTGGAAAATAATGGTGGCCACACAAAATATTGACACTTTGGGCCCAATTTGGACATTTTCACTTAGGGGTGTACTCACTTTTGTTGCCAGTGGTTTAGACATTAATGGCTGTGTGTTGAGTTATTTTGAGGGGACAGCAAATTTACACTGTTACACAAGCTGTACACTCACTACTTTACATTGTAGCAAAGTGTCATTTCTTCAGTGTTGTCACATGAAAAGATATAATCAAATATTTACAAAAACGTGAGGGGTGTACTCACTTTTGTGAGATACTGTACTTCAGTTCAAAAATGCCCTTTCTGTTGCAAAAACATCATATTATGCAAATATCATCAGTACAGGAAAAGGAAACACCAGAGCTCTTTTTTCCACTGTGAATGGACTACTTAAACCAGCTGATAACTCCATTCATCTGAATCTCTGATGAACGCTGTTGTGCCTTCCTGAAATTTTTCCACTCTAAAATTGTGACTATTCATCAACAATTGACTTGTTCCATTAATGAGCAAAAGGAATCATGCTCCCTGAACACTACGGCCCCTCCACATACCAGTGCATTGAGTCATTTCTGTCTCCCGGTGGAAAGTCACGTCTTGAATCTCATCATGACGTGCAATTCCTCCACCTGTAAACTGAATCCTGCACCAAAAAAACTTACTTAAAGTGTGCCTGCTCCCTATCTCCCCTCTGATAACCTCAATAATTAACACTTCTCTCACCACTGGTGTGGTACCCCATTCATTTAAAACTACCATTGTCAGGCCAACACTTCAATAATTAACCTACCATTTATATCAAAAGTCCTTGAGACGATAGTGGCATCTCAGCTCCATTTAGGTCATTAGTACACCAGTGATTTTCTTTCTTTTTCAGGACATTCCAAATTTCCTCCCTCGAGATGTTTTATCAGGCCTTTACTGCAAATGCCTGTTTGTGGGTCTTTCTGCCTTCAGTTTTGTCTTCAGTAAGTAAGCAACTGCTACTTTTATTAGCAATCACATCGTCAATAAACACCGGTGACTCAGTTCCATTGTCAGCCTTTTTTCAAACCTTATCAAACAGAAGACACCACGCATAAAAAAATATACATAAATGGTCTGCACTTATATGGTGCTTTTTTCCAAAGCACTTTACACTGGTTCTCATTCACCCATTCACACACACACTCACACACCAATTGTAGCAGAGCTGCCATGCAAGGCGCTAACTTGCCATCGGGAGCAACTTGGGATTCAGCGTCTTGCCGAAGGATGCTTTGGCATGTGGAATCATGTGGGCCGGGAATCGAACCGCCTACGATTAGTGGACAACCCACTCTACCACCTTAGCCACAACCGCCCACTTTGTTTGTTAATAAACTAACATACAAAATAGTATTTATAGAATCATCTTGCTATTAAAGTTTTCAATACATATAGGAAAAACTGCACATGATGTAAAACAAATTATCCAGATAGCTAAATCAGAGACATCTAGTTCTCCATTTAAACCTGGGTATTGTGTTGCTTTCTATCTATATATCCAAAAAGATTCTTTGTAAGAGTCTTTTTAATCTGTCTCCACCTCTTATTGAGTTTTACTGTATGTTCTATACCGGATATTTTTAACGTATTGCTACTGCCATGGTCAGCCTCTTTGTAATGTAAAGCCATGGTGTATTGGGAATTGACAGTTCTTATAGCATGTTCATGTACGGCAATCTCACCCTCAGTTTGCACTTTGTTCTCCCTATGTAAAAACAGCCACATGAACACTCAAGTCTGTAAACCACATACAAGCTATTGCAATTTATAAAAGACTTTATGGTATACTTATAACCTGAGCTTATGTCAATAAAGTAATTGGTATTAGTCATATTGCTACAGTGATTGCAATTTCCACACCTGTGGTTACCTGCTCTGATGCCTAACTAAGTTTTATATTGTACATGAGGGGGATGAGTCTTCACAAGTTTGTCATTAAGGTCTGGGGCTCTTGTAAAACTGATGGTAGGGGCATCTGGAAGCGCTTCTCTAAGAGAACTGTCACTTTTCAATATGTCCCAGTTTCTTTTGATTATTTGTTTAATTCTATTAGCTTCACTACTATATTGTGAACCATTATACACTCTATCTGAACACTGTTGCTGCTTCTGTTTTTGGATCAATAAGGGTTTTGATTACCCTTCTGAGTGCCTTGTAGTTCTTCAATAATATTCAACTAGGATCCCCAAACTGAAGAGCACCAAATCAAGTATGCAGTCCCCTCTGAATGTACAGGAACAGTAAAGGTTTTTCTTTTTTTTTTTTTTTTTTTTGCAGTACAATGAAGATGTTTGGGTTGAGAATTGAAGATGAATATGAGACAATAGGTCAGAATTTCAGCTTTCATTTCCTGATATTTACATCTGGATGTGTTAAACTTTGGACCCATGCATTTTTCAAGTGATCAAAAAATTGGAACATGTGACAGATAGGTTTATTGCTGCCCAGGTGTGCCCTGTGAGATTGCTTGTTTACAGAATTAATAGCTCTGAATGTCTACTCTTGGTTTAAGCCCTGGGTTTCACCTGTGAAGACTGCATGTGTTGTTAAAAATGCTAAACCAACACGAAGACCAGAGAGCTGTCTATGGGAGAAAAGCGAGTCCTTTTCAAGCTGGGAAAAGAGGGAAAATCTATCAGAGCCATTGCACAAGCATTGGGCATAACCAGTACAACAATTTGGAATGTCCTGAAAAAGAAAGGAAATCACTGGTGTACTAATAACCAGACATCAATTCGGTCAGCCAAGGAAAAAACAGCAGCTGATGACAGAAACTTTGTAAAAGCTGTGAAGAAAAAAACCCCAAAACAACAGTCAGTGACATCACAAACAACCTCCACAGAGCAGGGCTGAAGGTCTCACAGTCCACCATTTGAAAAAACGTCAAGAGCAGAAATATAGAGGCCATACCACAAGATGCAAATCTCTCATCAGCAGTAGGAATCAGAAAGCCAGATTAGAAGTAAATACAGAGATGAGCCCCAAAAGTTCTGGAACCAAGATTAAGCTCTACCAAAGTGACAGAAAGTCCAAAGTGTGGAGAAAGAAAGAATCTTCTCATGATCCAAAACATAGAATCTCATCTGTGAAACATGGTGGAGGTAGCATCGTGGCTTGGGCTTGCATGGCTGCTTCTGGAACAGGCTCGCTAATCTTTATTGATGATGTAACTCATGATGGTAGCAGCAGAATGAATTCAGTAGTTTACAGGAACATTTTGTCTTCCAATTTACAGAGAAATGCATCCAATCTAATTGGGAGGAACTTCATTATGCAGCAAGATAATGATCCAAAACACACTGCCAACTCAACGAAGGACTTCATCGGGTGGGAAAAAGTGGAAGGTTTTTAGACTGGCCAAGTCAATCACCAGACCTAATTGAACAGCATTTCACCTCCTGAAGAGGAGACTGAAAGGAGAAACCCCCTGAAACATACAACAACAAATAGAAGCTGCAGTACAAGCCTGGAAAAGCATCACAAAAGAAAAAATGCAACAGTTTTGTGATATCAGTGGGTTACTGATTTGAGGTAGTTATTGCAGGCAAGGGATATGCCACCAAATATGACCTTTTTTTAAAGACTATCTGTTCCTATACTTTTGTTCACCTAAAAATTGGGTGGTCTGCCACCAAAGGTGCCGTGTTCTAAGTTGTTTAACACATCTAGATGTAAATATCAGGAAATGAAAGCAGTAATTCTGATCTCATTCATCCTTTGAACTCAAACCGAAATATCTTCAGTATATAGCAAAAACAAAAGAATGGGCCTTGCTATTCCAATACTTTTGAAGGAGACTGTACTGTGTAATGTAAGTCTATAATAGGGACAATTTTGACTTTTTAATCATGCAGATCTGACTGAAGCTGCATGATTACTTGGGTTTTACTGTAGAATGCCTGAAAAAATCTCGTGACCTAAAGGTTGCGAGTTTGCCAGAGTGGACTTAAATGGGCAATTAAGTGAAGATCTTAAACCTCAAAGGATCCTCTATGCATACTTGGATTATATTTTGCTCCCTTTGTAAGTCACGTCTGCCTAGTGCCTGAATAAATGTTTAAAAGAAACCCATATTCCTCAAAATGCTACCAACGGTGGAGGATGAAAAGGCAGACAGAAAGGACTGGTCCAAAAATGAACAAAAATGTAAGTGGTCAGAGTTATTCAGTCATTCATCTTCAGAAAGTGCTTTATCCTGGTCAGGGTTGCGGTGGACTCAGGGCCTGTCCTGATAACACTAGGCATCACGCAGGAGAATTTACCCTGGATGGGAGGCCAGTCCATCACAAGACACCACACACACACACACACACACACCCCTATAGGCAATTTAGCATAGACATGGCATGTTTTTGGACAGTGGAAGGAAACTGGAAAACCCAGAGGATACCAAGGCAAACACTGAGAAAACAGAATGAACACAGGATCAAACCAGGGAGCTGTGAGGCAGCAATGCTATATACCGCACCATCGTACTGCCCAGTAGTCATGCCCAGTCCTTGAAATGTACATTTGAAGTCTGTGTGTGTGTGTGTGTGTGTGTAAAATAAAAACTTGTGCACACTCTGTTCCTTTTAAATGCAATAAAGCAAAAAGCCTCCCAGGCACACACACACACACACACACACACACACACACACACACACACACACACACAAATTTGAGATTTAAAGTGATTTTTTTTGTTGTTGTTGTTAAAAGTCTGAAGATAAGTGGAGCCTCGAGAATTTGGATGATGTTGATGATCTGCACTTTTTGACCTCATGATAAAAAGTAGCTGTTTATGTTGTAAAGCCGTAGGAATGATTCCAAATAATGTGGTGCCATCTTCCCCAGAAGCTTTGTGCAACTGATGAGCTAGATATAGTTGTATAATGTTGCTCTGAATACTGGACCTTCATACCTTTGATTGTTGTGTGAAGCTGCTCTCCAGGATCCTGAATTTAAAAAAGGGTGATTTTCTCTCTCTCAAAGATTAACAGTTTGAGAAAGAGAGAAATGGTCACACGTCATACTTTTAAAAAAAATTAATTACATTTAACGTTAAATTAGGTCTTGTTTTATCGCGTATATTATTAACAGCTGTGATCGAGAAACCACAAAGTGCAAAACCCTCTGTCCTGAAGACATTCCTGTGATGGAAAAGTTACAGCGTTAGCTCTGATGGTTACAAAGCTCGGATACTGGAGACACCTTACAAAAATGCTAAGTAAACATTTCCTCACAGAAAATGTCACCATGTTAACAATTACACACATAAACATTACTTTTACGTCTGGGCTCTGAAATAATGCATTAGAAAGAGCACATTGATATATTCACCATACTGCCAAAAGTATGTGGTTCTTCCCCAAACTGTTGCCACAACGATTGAAGCACACAATGATGTATTTGTATGCTGTAGCATTATGATTTCCTTTCACTGGAACTAATAGACTCAAACCTGTTTGAGCATCACAATGTCCTTGTACACAAAGTGAGCTCCATGAAGACATGGGTTGCCAAAGCTGGAGTAGAAGAACTCGAGTGTCCTGCACTGAACATCTTTGGGATGAATTGGAACACTGACTGCACCCCAGACCTCCTCAGTACCTGATGTCACTAATACTCTTGTAGCTGAATGATCACAAATGCCCACAGTCACGCTCCAAAATCTAGTGGAAAGCCTTCCCAGAAGAGTGGAGATTATTATAACAGCAAATACAAGGGGACTAAATCTTAAATATGTGCTTCAACAAGCACATATGGGTGTGATGGTCAGGTCTACACATAGACCTGATATATTGTATCATATATATACCTCATATATTGTATAACTGTGACTTGCCTTACAGCTGGGATTACTCTTAGAACTGTAGTGCTACAGAAAATTAATCAGCACCATTTGATTAAGAATAGCAAATTCTGTGTAATTCTGTGCACACTTCAGATTCAGGTCAGTTGAGTTCTGGTGTTCCAGTGTAGTCTGGTTTTCTTCTTGAGGAGAGTTCAATCTTGAATCCCTGAATATTCAAGTCTTGATAAATCACAGAGTACAGATACAGATGGGAACAATGGAATGCTGAATCCCAGACACTGTGACAGCTCTGAGGAGATTACTTTCCCAGAAGTGATAAACTGCTTTCCATGGAATTAGTTGTTAGTAACATTGTGTACTGTAGTGGCTCACAGTGTGTGCATTTATCTGAATTTGTAAACACTATGATGTGTTATGCTATAAATAATCTAATAATGCTGAAGCTGTATGCTGGTGGTTTTGATTATACTGAACGTAGAGTCAAAAGTTTTCGGTCGATCGTGTCTCGATTCTGTTTCTTTTATTGGAGAATTATGCTGTCTCCAATAAAAGTTATTGGAAGTCAGAGCTCAGAATTATGTCATTTTCAACTTCCATGCATTCGAGCTACAAAGTGCGAAAACAAAACCCACGGATGCCTACATGTCTGTGTTTTGTAAGCAAAAAGCTACTCAGCTAGCATGAACGTATAGTCACCTCCTGAAACAGTGAAATGTATAATCAATGTTTTAACAATTGATTTCTCAAGCGAATATGTCTGTATGTTGATTGAGCTATAAATACTTGTATAAACTCATTCAAAGCTAAGACTACTGTGCTACTGTGTTAACTGTTCATGCTGAGGGCAGCCATGTGGATTTGACATCAGGTTTTATTCAAGTCAAGCTACGACCTTTAGTCGAATGCTGCATCAACGCTTAACGAGTTGTTAGTAATTTTATTAAAACCACTAGATTTTTTAATTGAGGGTCTAAGAAAGTGCAAGTCTTTAATTGATATTTCCTGATATTCAGTCCACCCAGGGATTGTGAAATGGAGAAAAACATACAACTTAGCAGCCAATATTACTCCAAAATTTTATTATAAAAGTTTTTATAAATAAAATATTATACGGTATATAATATAATTGTATCCTTTTTTTTTTCTGTCCAGGAAAATCCTGTTATAAAAGTGTCCAACGTTGTAGTTGTAGAACCTTGAAAGCTGAATTGCAGTCATTGTGAATAAATACTTGATTCGGGGTAATATCGTCTTCTTTATTACTGCACTCTCCAATCATTATTATTGATTATGCAGTCCAGTCTTCTTCTATTGTTTGGTACTGGAGTTAGGTTTGAAGAGTTCTTACATCCTGGAAGCCAGATGTACACGTAGGTTTGTGATATTGCCGATATTGCCTGTGGTGATAAAGAATTTAGCCTTTGGAATCAGGGCTGGTAGCTAAATTATATTAATTTGTTATTTAAATTATGTCACAAAAAGGTTTTTGTATTTTATTTTTTACAAACTACTTTTGTTACAAATTTACCTTTTTTTGTTAAAATGTACATAATTTTTAATATTGAATTTTTAGTCATTTCAGTGTTTTCATAATTTAAAAAAAAAAAAATTATATTAAAAATTAAATGTAACAATATATTAATAACATAAATAATTTTTAAAAACCCTGTTTGACTTTAATATAATTTTGCTGAAGGTTTCTTCAGAAAGACCTACAGGCTGTATAGTGTAACACATCAAGCAGAAATGCCTTCGAAAATACACAATATTTTTGTCTTACAGCCCTGTCCTATTTGGAACGCGACTATCCGGTTATCCCTGTATACTAGCATGAAAATTGATTTTGCTCCAGTTTATAGATAAATGAACTAAAGCAAAAAGAGCCAGATAGAGAGAGGCCATGACTGTGAGCTCCCTCAGTGTAGTGTAAATGTTTGTGAGATTGTTCAGGTATTCATCACTGGCTTTTGTAATCTATTTAAGGAACAATTCCCAGAAACCCTCCTTTTCGAAAGGGGGGGGCAAAAACACAAATAGGAAAGTCCAGGTTCCTTTATCAAATGCTTTTCTGCATCTAATATTGCTGTACCACGTTTCTTGACCCTCAGAAAAGTTTATTAGATTGATTGAGATTGAGATGGTGTGTGTGATATTTAAGGAGTGGAAACAGTCTGATCTGGATAGATGTAGAACAACACTAACCGTTAAATACTCATGATATTCATATCTGAATATAAACAAACATTCAGTTTGTGATCATTTTGTTTTCTAAAGCTCTGACATTAGAAATCAAACATATGTTAAATCAGAATTGGTCTGCGTAGGCTAGGTGCTTTTTTTTAATGACACAAAACCGGACATTAAAGGGGAGAAAAAAACCAAACAATCAAGCTTTTGCACGTAGCCCTGTGTTGCAGATTTCTCGCTCATAGACTTTTCTTCTGAGCATTATCTACTGTATAGTGACGAACACAGCTGACTTACCTGATAACAGTTTGACGTCTGGAATCAAGAAGAGTGAATTTGTATCAATCTGCAGAATTCATGTGTCTATCCCACTCGTGTAAGACAATAGATGAACAGAAAACGCTGCCTATGACTAGCTATGGCCCGCTATAACAATTAGAGGTCGAGCGATTGATTGGTTTTACAGAATAATCTGCACCAAAAATCTAAACCGTTAGTTTTCCCCGGTTGCATTCGTTGCAGGAGCGGCTGAGAAGGGTTCGCTGTTCTGATACATGACGAGAGCGGCTTCTAGAGGCGAAATAAAAACTCCAACAAATTTTGTCATCTTATTTGAAGTGTTTTCTTATTCGTATTGGACGTCTCTATTTTTGTTTGTTATTTGTGTATTGTTATTTTTGGTTCAGTATGTGTGCATATCTTTTATTTTCTTTAAAAATTAATAGTTAATATCTTATGAATTTTTATTGATTAATCGGTTATCGGCAGGTATTGCCCAACCTAGTATCGCTAAAATCCACTATCGGTCGACCTCTAATAACAATGTTTACTGTTAATTAGCACAAATGTAAAGAAATAACCATCTTGTTCACATCAACTTTACTCCACTAACTGTGGATTGTTCTGGTAATGGTATCCGATTTAAAGGGATGGTTCACCCAAAAATGAAAATTGTGTCTTCATTTACTCACCCTTGTGTCGTTCCATACCTCTATACTTTTTTTTTTTCTTCTGTAGAACACAAAAAAAGATATTTTGAAGAATGTTGGTAACCAAACAGTTTTGGTGCCCATTGACTTCCATTGTATAGACCAAAAAAAACCAAAAACCCAGAGACAGTTCTCAAAATACCTTCGTTGTTCCACAGAAGAAAGTCGGTCATACAGTTTTAGAACAATATAAGAGAGGGTAAATGATGACAATTTTCATTTCTGGGTGAATTATTAAGCTAGCAATGCAGACCTGAAATAAGTTGCTTAAATTCTCATTTACAGTAAATGCTATGCTGGTCTCATTTATTCTACTTAAAAAAAATTTTTAATCACATTAGTTAACTGTTTTAGTAATGAGCCAAAAGCAATAAAATAAACACTATAGACTCACCGGCCACTTTATTATGGAACACCTGTACACGTGCTCATTCATGCAATGATCCAGTCATGTGGCAGCAACACAATACATGACATCATGCAGATGATCAGAAAAGTGCAGAAAAAAAGGAAAAGAAAACAAAAAACATCCAGTGAGCAGCAGGTCTGTTGCTGATGTGAGAAGTCAGAGGAGAATGGCCAGATTGGTTTGAAGTGACAGGAAGGCTACAAAAACTAAAACAACAACTGTTTACAACCGTGGTGAGCAGAAAAGCAGAACACGGTCACGCAACGTGTTGAAACTTAAGGCAGATGAGCTACAACAGTAGAAGACCACATCGGGTTCCACTCCTGTCAGCCAAGAACACTTACAGTGGACACATGATCACCAAAACTGCTGAAGAATGGAATGAATCTCAGTTTCTGTGGAGGCACTCAAACGGTAGGGTCTGGTGTCAGCAGCGTGAATCCATGGATCCCAACCGGTCAACACTTCAGGCTGGTAGAGGTGGTGTAATGATGTGGGGAATGCTTTCTTTGCTCATGAATACCAATCGAGTGCTGCTTGAATGCCACAGCTAGAGTACTGTTGAGTATCTGAATATTGTTCCTGACCACATGCATCTATTTACGGCCATAATTGTCCCATTTTACAATGAGTACTAGCAGCATCACAATGCACCATTTCACAGTGGTTCTATGAACATGACACCGAGTTCATTTCAGTGTACTTTACGTGGGATGTGGAAGAATAGGAGGCTCACAGCCCGAATGTGTAGCTCAAAAATCTGTAAGAACTGCGTGCTGCAATCATGTCAACATGGACCAGAATCTCACAGCACTGGTGGTTGGGGTTCTCCCCAGTATTAGTATGGTGTTCCTAATAAAGTGACTGGCCAGTGTGTTCATATGGCAAAAACTTTTGCGTAGCATGCTTAAACTAAAGTTTAAAGAAAACAAACAAACAAACAAACATGTTTTTAAATAACAACCATGTGTTTAACACCTAGATACTGATGTATTTGTATTTGTATTTATATATATATATATATATATATATATATATATATATATATATATATATATATATATATATATATATATATACATACACATACACACACACACATATATAATTGTTCTATTACACAACAATGACAGAAGCAGTTAAATAATAAAAAATAAAAGTTCCAAACGTGTGCTTTCACCCATAATTATTATTCTTCACTTTATAAATCATTTAACTATTATACACACCACCAATAGCCACTTGGAAAAATATTCAGACGCCCAAAAATCATTCAAATGCTGTATTTAAAAACACACACACACACACACACTTTCTGTCAACAAATACAACACACTCATGTTAAGCTAAACACATTCTGTATTTTTAACCGTTCCAAAGGCAAAACAAGCCCTCACCTTTTCTTCTTTCAACTTGATTCAATTCCTTTTCAAGGAATACTCACATTTCAGTATCATTATCCAACATACAGGAGGAGCTAAGTGCTATGTGGCTCTGAAACACTTTCGGTTAGTTCAGGATAACCGTTGCAAATGGCACTAAAAGAGAAGCGGACCGTGGGGGAGGGGGGTGGTTGGGGAAATATAATACATACATAAATTAAAATAGATAGTCTTGGCTTAATAGTCAGGTTTTGGAATTTAGCCTATCGTAACACTCGAGAAGTCTTGGCACTTAAACATAAGGTAAAGGAGGTCATTAACTGTGAAAGGTCACAAATTTGCAATTGATTATTTATTTATTTTTTTTAAATAAAAAATTCTGCTTTCATAGAAAACAATCCGGCCTTTAAAGATCATAAAGAAAACGAAACATGACATCATATTGAGAACAGGGGCGTGGGGGGGGGGGGGGGGTCTGAAACATACTGTAGTAGTGTGAGTAAAACGCCTTGTACCCCTAATGAAGGCTTGAATACTTACAAATCTGTTATTTTTTCGTTGCTACTGTATTAGGATCCTTCTTCATCCTCCTGTTTGTTAGTTTTTTTGCAGTCTGTCCATTTGCACGGACGCACCTGCTGTGAGTACTGAATACTTTTACAAGTGGCTAGTTCCCAAAAAAAAAAAAAAAAAAAAAAAAGTTGTAAAAGCGAATAAAATATTAATATGATGCAGGTGTATTTTGTTTCGTTGTACATACAAGTCCAAAAACCATCTAGAGAGCAAGTTTAATAAACCTTCTGATTAGCCATGACGTCAGGAACTGAAGGTTGGGGACAGAAAGACAGAAGCTCACTAAATTACCACAAGGACTTCAGAGTTCAGTGTGTATGTTTAAGTTATTAAATAATGGGTACTTACTTCCTTTAAGCTTCTAACTAAAAGAAAACGCTTTCATGGAAATCAACCCGACATGTACAACAACGACGACAACACAAAAAAAAGCTTCGAAAATCAGATCTTAGTGCGTGTTCAAATATTCAGAAAGAGCGCATGTGTATGTGTGTGCGAGAGAGAGAGAGAGAGAGAGAGAGAGATAGAGAGAGAGAGATAGAGAGCCTGAGAGAGTGATTGGGTTACCACAGTAACAAGTAACTGAGAAGATCCATTAGATGCTGTATTCCAACTTTGCAGTCAACAGGAAAACAAATCACGGCTGAAGCCATCAGTGTTACAGAGCAGAGAACAAGTGACTGATGAAGAGTACCAGTACTTTTGGAGAGAGATGGAGAGAGATAGAGAGAGAGAGAGAGACAGAGAGAGAAAGAGAGAGAGAGAGCGCGCTAACGGAGTCCTAGCCTGAAGAACAGCACCCTCCGGCTGCAGTAGCAGCTTGTGGTTCATCATCGATGATCTGAACGCCTCTTCGTCCCGTGCTTGCGTGGCTTGTCCCGTTCCCCTTGGATCTCTCCTCCACCTGTGCCGTCTCCATCATTCCTGCACGTTACGACACAGAGACACAGACCATTTGAGAGAAACTCTCACAACACATCAGAATCGGCGCATAAAGTTCTATTCAATCGTCCATTTAGCTCCAGTAAGAACTTTCCAGTGGATCTGGAGATTATACTGGGAACGCTGTGTGCAAGACGGGAATACACAGCCGTACGGGATTCAGCAGAGGGTTTTTTTGGGATTGTTACAGCCATAAATGCTTGCTTTTGCTGTGCCTTTTTTTCCCAAAATTTGTGATTCAACATGCAGAGATTTTTGCGCTTTTTTTTTGCGGAAAACTACTTGAATTGCCGAAACTGCAATCACACAGATGTTTGCGGGTAAACTAGAGCTTTTAGCTGTACTCATGTTTAACATACGTGAATCGAAGAGGGCTTTGGCTGAATGTGCGCTGTGGTGGCTAGGACTGGGTAACAAAGTTCTCCAATTTTAATCGATCTTCAATATAACGAAACGATATCGATTCGGGAAATCCACGAATTGATTCTTAATGCTCGTGCTTTACAGTACTTGAGAGGATGTGAATATTATCTGTAGTTCGCCTCTCGTCCTGAAGGTGTCGCCATCTTTCATGTTTTGCATGTTGTTAATGAATTTCACTGTTGCACATTTTCAATGTTTTTCTGTTTTTTTACTGTAATGTGCAGTTTGTGCTTTCCCTGTGTGCACTGATGCACATATTTATGATTTCTTGTTACAATGTTTGTTACTCTCAGTAAAAAGTAATTAAACATAAGTGTGGGCCCTATTGTTAAAGTAAATGTGTATTTCAGTAATATAGCCAAGTAGGAGGGTTTCAGTTATCAGCATGTATATTAAAACATGGATTCCATGTCTGCAAAACTAACATTTGAAATTAAACACTGATAAGCAATCGATATTGAATCGAATCGAAACCATAATAATAAGAACCGAATCACCAAATTGGCTGCAATACCCAGCCCTAGTGATGACGTCACACGATGCGTCTTGGCCCAAATCTGCAGAAAATATATTGTAATTTAAAATAAAAAAATTGCAAGTTCCTCCAAATATTGCCCTTTGCTTGATTTGTCTGCGATCGCAAAATCATGGAGGGACTGAACACAGCCTGAAATGGGAAGCCAATTCATTACACACACATACACATACTTTGTCAAAGGCGTTCTTAAAGCTTATCTGAAAGTTTATATATATATATATATATGGAAGAGATTTTGCTAAAAAGTTCGAATTTCGCCTATGTATCACTCCGACACATAATACGACTCGACCTAGTGGGTCTACCTGATATGGAAAATGAAGAAAAAAAAAAAAAATGCATCGATCCCAAGCTTACTGACGCCCACAAAAGTCCATAAAAGGCAAACCTCACACAGCTGAAATGATGCGTGAACAGTTAGCTTGACCTTAAAAGGCCCAAATCTGGAGGCAAGTTACAGAAAAGGTGAAGTGACATGAAAATAGACACCGAGCACATCCCACAGGAAAACGGCTACGTATCCATGTCGATAAACAAGGTTACGCAGCTCTCTCTAGTGCCGGGTGTGTTTCTGACTCCTGCGTTCTCTGTTACTGAATATGACCTTACCTTTTGGTCCACCACTCACTCTCAATCGGTGTCGTAACTTATCGGGAAGACAACATGCTCCCGAACACCAAACCTTAAAGACCTGGAGAAGTCTTCCAGCTCCTGCTTGCTGCTGAATGTAAACGCAAGTATAATGTGTGTTGGGGGAGGGGGGTTTCTTTAGCCACTTTTCCACTGCACGGTACGACTCGACTCGGCTCGCTTTACTGTTCCGTGCTTGCTTTTCCACTGCAGTTTAGTGCCGCCTCAACGTAGGTGCCGTCTTCCACTCGCCTTCACGCAGGAACAACATTGTATTATCGAAGCCCTGTACAGATACACGCTCAGGCCGTATTCCAAATGCCTTTCCTGTTCGGACCCTATTAAGGATGTAAAATAACAGCGTTCTGGAACCTACAAAGCGCTCGATATGACTAAATTACATTCAGGAGCGACTTCAATAAACGCCTGTTTGAAAATCGGTAAAGCGAGATGTAAAAATCTAAGAGAGGAACCTTTGTTGTAATTTTATCTGTAATGAGATTAAATTATACATCATTTCCAATTAATAGAATATTACCGTATGCAATGTATTAAATGACATTTATTCAGGCACAATACATTCCCTACTCCTTCAGTGCGTGGCTCACATTTATTATCGGCTCAAGTCACTTGGAACCTCGACCGAGGTGGTACTAAAAAAAAAAAAGTACCAGGTACTACCCACAGTGGAAAACCCCCAAAAAGCAACTAGAGTCGAGTCGAGCCGTACCGCGTGGTGCGGTGGAAAAGCGCCCGTTGTTAAAAATCCCTGTAGCCTCTCATGATTCGAGATGAAGAACAACTTACTTTTTCAAAGGAGAGAGTGCGAGCTTAATTAAGTTTTAAACCTTCCCGGGATTTTACGACAAATAGCTTACTTTATAACGTTCGATACGCTGACACATCTACAGTCTCGTATCGAGTGAAACGATTCGTCGCACGAGGAAGCGAAACACTTACTTTTACACAGGTCGAGGAACATTTCTTCAATTCCTTTGTTTAATTTAGCTGACGTGTGGTAGTGTTTTGCCCCAACTGACTCCGCGTACCTGTGAAAGAGAACAGTGTTAAAGATCAAAATAAATAATCATTTCAAATAAAAATCATTTCGCACGTCTTGCAGCCTTGAATTATTCCGCGCGTTCGTCTCGACCAGTAATTCTAAAATGCAGTCACAATAATCTTCCTGTAATAGATTTACAACACTATTGAGTGTTAAATGAAAATTAAAACGTACAAGCAGTTTCTGTGTGTGTGTGTGTGTGTGTGTGTGTGTGTGTGTGTAAAGTATTTTCAGCTCAGCAGTTTTTAATCATTCTAACCATTTCATAAATTGAGATTTAATTTAGCATGATACTAGCTGGTTAAACATCTTGATGCCACAAGTCTAATACACAAGACAGGAATAATATACGTACGCCTCAGCCTCTTCCACTGAAACATGTCTCTCTTTTTCCAGATCGATTTTATTACCTAGGAGGAGAAGCAGGAAGATCATCAGGAGAGTCATCATTACACCTACATCTTTCACAGGAAAGTGAACTGGATCGAAACTCTCCCATCAAGCTCTTAAAGCATGTGTGAAGATATGATATTACATATTATATTATATATGACTTGATGTGACATACTGCTGTGTATGGCCTCTCCAGGACGGACACACAGCACAAAAAAAAATAAAAAAACATACTTCATACACCAAGGTTATAGCAGTGAATGTTATAAAGAGTCATATTTATTCAGAACCTCTAATAATATTTCACAAAATACAGTTTATATTTGCAAGTGGTCCTGAAAAAGTAATTTTTTTGGGGGGGGGGGGGGGGGGGGGGATTGTTTCAACCAATAATATACTCACTCTCTCTCTTTTTTTTTTTAAGAAACTAATATTTTTTAACTTTTACCATTATGGATACGTTTTTATTGGGAGGGTAAACACAACTCAAATTCCATACGGAGGCGTCTCGATACGGTGCATTTTCAATAAAGCACAAACTGACACCCAAGGCCTGAATATGTGCCTTAGGGGTCAATCGATTAAAACATCCAACATTATAAAAGCACAAGAACTTCATGAAAACTCATGACAGTGTTTATGCGATCCGTTCGGACTCTTAGCCCGTGTATCCGGAGGATTAAAAGTGACGTCCACTAGATGGCACATCAGAGCCAAAAAAACGTCTCTGTCCATCTGGTTTCCGAGCCGGAATGTAACGTTCAGCAATTTCATGCACAGCGACGTTATACAGACTTTTCTCTTTGAAACTTTCCTCGTGCCGTCATTGTAATTGTTGTCATGATCCGGGTTTCAAATAAAAAAGAAAATATTTACTGATCTGGAAAATCCAGAAGACTACTACTCAAAAAAGATCTTTCAGTAGGTTTAAGAGGGTGTTTTTTTTTTTTTTAATGTATCTAAACACTAACTTTAATAGGAAAACAGTTAGAGTTAGTACTCAATAACAGTCTAGAATAGTACACAAGTATGCGATTTGATGTTACTCTGTTTATTAAGTTATGGAAAAAGTGTCACACGGGGCTATACAGTCTCCACTGTTATGTCACACACGTCATGTTCGTTTCTGAGGCGGAGAAGTCGGGTGAAGAGACGACGATGAGGCGCCGGGTTGCTAAATGCCGCGATACTATTTAAATACCATGTTTAAGGGTTTATGAGGGCCGCCGCACATAACGTAACGAGAATAAATCAGCCGACTTAAATACACAACGTCGGCCCCTGGGGGAACGAAACGGCTGGATTTCTGTGCGGATGTTTGTTTATGCTGGAGAAGATGGACGTAAGATGCGCTGTGAGGGTTTTCTCAATCACATGAGAAGGAGTAGTGTGACGCCATGTGACGGGGTTCACATTCTCTGCGCGGTCCTGTCAAGCCGACGCTGCCCTTCACGTTCTTATTTGAATAAAATTGATATGGTAAAGAACACATTACTTACCTACTATACATAAACATATTTCGTTTCCCAACATTTTCCTTAATTCTTTCACCCAGTTCTTCACCTGACAGATATGAGAAGGGGGAGAAAAAAAAAACACTCGTATTAGTAATGACAAGATGACATATTGACAGGAAATTTTTTCTATTGTTGTGTTGACATTTGTTGACAGTCATTTAACACTCTGCGTTATACTACGCTGTCGGCCTCATGAGAAACGCTACTTGAGAATCTCATGCTACTTTGGACAAAAAGTCGGTACTTTGTAGGGCGACTCGATGGGTTGGGTCTCGAATGAACGATTAGTCTACGAAACAAACGTGTGCTAGCTATAAGTAGTGAATCAATTTGAATCAATTAGCTTGGAAAGCAGTTCAACGTTAAACGTTACAGTTTCATTTTCTGAGCGTACACAATATATAGTTTGAATAGATCTTGTCTGCAAATTCATCAAATCAAATGTGAAGTCACATTGAAATCGATCTCCAAAATATATATATATATATATATATATATATATATATATATATATATATATATATCAATTCACTGAAACTTTTGCAATATCACTTTAATACAACAGTTTTATTTAAAAATCCCCATGAAATCAAAATGGCTTTTAGTATGAATATATCAGCCTTAAGGTTATCTATAAGCTAGTGTAATTCCAAAACAATGACAAAAGATATACGTGTTAAAAAATTCTCTCTCTCTCTCTCTGATCAACCGGCACTTCAGCAAATCATCAGATTTTCTGTCCAATCAAACGCTCTCTAGAATCTGAAGTATCCCACCCCCCCAACATTATAAAAATCCATGGTACTAACGGTCAAGGACGGCTTAGCCCGGGCTGCGAGGCAAGCTAAAATCTACTGGCTATTTTTAAAGGGGGCGGAGTCACTCTACATGTCCTGCCCTGACTTCCTGTTTCGGTGGAAATTACGTCAAAACATCGAATAGCGCTGCATGTTTCAAGCCGCTTCCCGAGGACTTTAAAAGGGTGCTTTCTGTAAAAATTTCTGTCCCTTCACTTCCATCTGATGAGCTTTCGTACATCACGTCGAAAGTTACATTCCTGAAAAGCATCACTTGCCATGTCCACTGATGATGGTGAGGTCACAAACAATACTGTAGTAACCACATTAAACTAGGACGTGGAATTTTACGTGGCGGACGCAGACGAGCAGAGTGATGCATCATCACGGCATGGTTATAGAAAATATCAGCATTCTCAGAATGCTGCTCGACCAATCAGCTTAGTGAACTGGAAGTAACTGTCATGCAATAAATGTAATAAACATTCCTCCAGCGGTAATGCCGTATGAAATCTGATCGCAAGCGGTAACCGGAGATGCGTTCAGAATGCGAGGTGTTAGTTTGGGTCTCTCTGCTCTTACAGAGAGAACCTCACCTTCTGGAAAGAGTCTTCATCGGTAATGTCGTAGACTAAAATGGCTCCGTTGGAGTCTCTGTAGTAGATTGGGCCGAGAGCGTGGAACCGTTCCTGCCCGGCTGTGTCCTGCAAGTTTCACACACACACACAACGGTCACTAAGAGGTCAAATGTGTCACATGACTACTGGTGGGTAATACTGTGGAGGCAAAAACAACAACAAATGGAACATGTTTTTTTTTTTTTATTGTATTCAGTTTTAAGGCATGCAAGTCTCATAAAAGTGTAATAAACCTCAGTCGCACGAGAGAGGGATGACGGATTGAGTGCAGTTTTTGACCATTTCTGAGCCTTAAACTTTTCAGTGGCCCAAACCGTAATGCATCCCTACAAGATGAGAAAATGTGCTGCTACATACATGAATTTTTTCTTTTACATTTAGTTGAGTTCGCAAGTGAAGTTTTGTAGTTCGACTCACATAAAAACGGAATTGTTCAGAAAATTCTGATCCGGTTGAAGTTTCGGATTCAAACGTTCCACGTGATCCCCAACCGTTTCAGCCGATGAGCCGGTAACGTAACGTACGGCAGTGCTTTGAGAATTCAAATCCGAAAATAAAATCGAATTCGAAACCTTCGAGCCACCGCTTCAGTTTCACAATTTCAATCTGATGTAATTCGACGACAAAAAGGTCATTAAAAGTGATATGATTGAATGCGAGAGGTGCAAATGTGAATGTTTATCACCACAATTGAGTAAAATGTCTTCCCAGGTTTTGTTGATGTGAAATAAGGGATTTGTTTATTTGTTCAGGAGAGGAAAAAAAAGCTTCAATTCTAATTTATTTAGCAGAAAACGGTTCAGTCTTATTTCTGATATTGCTCTTAAACAGCTTTATAAAATAACAGCACACTTCCCGGTCTATATATGGACCGGACCCGGTCTATCTAGACGTTAGCACACTAACGGTCTATATACGCCTACACACTGTTTATTTCAGTAAGTATTGGAAGACAAACTTATAACACCATCCTTTCTTCTGATGATTTTTAATTTGCCTAAAAAGAAATACTATATACATACATACATATACATATACATATATATATATACATATACATACATACACACACACACACACACACACACACACACACACACATATATATTATATACACACATTATCTCACAAAAGTGAGATTTGATTGTATCTTTTCATGTGACAACACTGAAGAAATGACACTTTGCTACAATGTAAAGTAGTGAGTGTACAGCTTGTGTAACAGTGTAAATCTGCCGTCCCCTAAAAATAACTCAACACACAGCTATTAATGTCTAAACCGCTGGCAACAAAAGTGAGTACACCCCTAAGTGAAAATGTCCAGATTGGGTCCAAAGTGTCAATATTTTATGTGGCCACCATTATTCTCCAGCACTGCCTTAACCCTCTTGGGCATGGAGTTCACCAGAGCTTCACAGGTTGCCACTGGAGTCCTCTTCCACTCCTCCATGACGACATCAAGGAGCTGGTGGATGATAGAGACCTTGTGCTCCTCCACCTTCCGTGTGAGGATGCCCCACAGATGCTCAATAGGGTTTAAGTCTGGAGACATGCTTGGCCAGTCCATCACCTTCACCCTCAGCTTCTTTAGCAAGGTAGTGGTCGTCTTGGAGGTGTGTTTGGGGTCGTTATCATGCTGGAATACTGCCCTGCGGCCCAGTCTCCAAAGGGAGGGGATCATGCTCTGCTTCAGTATGTCACAGTACATGTTGGCATTCATGGTTCCCTCAATGAACTGTAGCTCCCCAGTGCCGGCAGCACTCATGCAGCCCCAGACCATGACACTCCCACCACCATGCTTGACTGTAGGCAAGACACTCTTTGTACTCCTCACCTGGTTGCCGCCACACACGCTTGACACCATCTGAACCAAATAAGTTTATCTTGGTCTCATCAGACCACAGGACATGGTTCCAGTAATCCATCTCCTCAGTCTGTTTGCGGGCTTTCTTGTGCATCATCTTTAGAAGAGGCTTCCTTCTGGGACGACAGCCATGCAGACCAATTTGATGCAGTGTGCGGTGTATGGCCTGAGCACTGACAGGCTGACCCCCCACCCCTTCAACCTCTGCAGCAATGCTGGCAGCACTCATACGTCTATTTCCCAAAGACAACCTCTGGATATGACGCTGAGCACGTGCACTCAACTTCTTTGGTGGACCATGGCGAGGCCTGTTCTGAGTGGAACCTGTCCTGTTAAACCGCTGTATGGTCTTGGCCACCGTGCTGCAGCTCAGTGTCAGGGTCTTGGCAATCTTCTTATAGCCTAGGCCATCTTTATGTAGAGCAACAATTCTTTTTTTCAGATCCTCAGAGAGTTCTTTGCCATGAGGTGCCATGTTGAACTTCCAGTGACCAGTATGAGGGAGTGTGAGAGCGATGACACCAAATTTAACACACCTGCTCCCCATTCACACCTGAGACCTTGTAACACTAACAAGTCACATGACACCAGGGAGGGGAAATGGCTAATTGGGCCCAATTTGGACATTTTCACTTAGGGGTGTACTCACTTTTGTTGCCAGCGGTTTAGACATTAATGGCTGTGTGTTGAGTTATTTTGAGGGGACAGCAAATTTACACTGTTACACAAGCTGCACACTCACTACTTTACATTGTAGCAAAGTGTCATTTCTTCAGTGTTGTCACATGAAAAGATATAATCAAATATTTACAAAAATGTGAGGGGTGTACTCATGTTTGTGAGATACTATATATATATATATATATATATATATATATATATATATATATATATATATATATATATATATATATATATATATATATTTTTTTTTTTTTTTTTTTTTTTTTTTTTAAATTTGCAGCAGCAGACAAGATTTCTGTAAATTAGATGGATATGTAAGGGTAAACTGGGGCATGCCGAATGCATATGAAAAGAAAATAACGGACTCGAATCGAATCTGCTCTCGTTTCTACTCAACTTTGAATTACGGCAGAAATAAATTGGTCAGAAACGTTAAAAGTTTAGAAAGAAAGAAGGAAAAACGCTCTGAAACTGAAAGCAGTTAACTCAGTGGCAAAAACTGTAACGTGGTCTTCAAATCAACAGCGTTCATTGTAAACAGTTTTCCAAGCCTGGTTTTTGCTAATCGTGGTTTATGAATACGCTGCCCGAGTTTTCAATTACGCTCCGCAAGTTTACATTCGCCATTCTGCCATGAATCTCACGTGTGGGCGGGGCTTAACTCTCATTGGCTAGAGTGTTCAGCTGAGGAGAAGAAGAATGATGTTCATGATGATGAAGATGAGGACGATGCTCCGTTGTATCAGACTACCCAAACCTCAAATATTAATTACGAACTAATAAACTGACTAAGTAAGCCAGTCATTTCCACTACACAGTACAGAGAACTGCATCCAGAACGTTCTCCACACTGAGGTCTCTACTTAAAGGTCAGGGATCTAACCATCCAAATCTCACTAGCCAATCAGAGTAAATCGCTGTTAAGCCCCGCCCACATGCGATACTTGTTGCAGAATGATCAGGCGCCGCATTCATAAACCACGATTAGCGAAAACCAAGCTTAGAAAACTGTTCACAAAGAACGCTGTTGATTTGAAGACCATGTGCCTTCGCCGTTTTCAGTTTCAGAGAAGAGTTTCTCTTCTCTCTCATTGTACATTTTCTGTTCGTGTTCTTAAAAAGTTACGTTCAATACTTTCGGCACGGATTGAATTCCACATGCGACACCCACGCAAACAGAAAAAAAAGTTTTGACCTTTAATTTATTAAATATATTCCATTTATCATCAGGTGGCTCACGATCTTCAGCTGACAACGTGAAGACCTCTCAAAACCATGGGTGATAGACCCGCTTTCACAAGAAACATTTTAAAACGAAACCCGATTAATTAAACGCAAAAAAACCCCGAAAAATGGCAGGAATTCAAACGTGCTTCGTTCCCTTGTACGTGATAAGACACTGTTTAAAAAGGAGACTTACCCAAATAGCCAGATTGACTCTCTTGCCCGTGATGTTGAGCTTCTTTGTAAGGAACGATGCCTAAAAACAAAACAAGAAAGATGGAAAGTCTCATGTTAACAACATTAATAACTGGCCTCAGAGCGCTATTTAGTATTAGTGTATTAAAACCTAGAAGGCAGATGAGCAGACTCCAGTTCACGTTGGCAGCTAGAATAAATGTCCTCATGTCACTTCTAAGTCGGTAGAATTTCACGATAGTGGCGAGATTGTTGTCTTTGGTCAGTGGTGTCTCACTGGTTAAAGGCTCTGGGTTACTGATCAGAAGGTCAGGAGTTCAAGCCCCAGCACTGCCAAGCTACCACTGTTGCACCCTTGAGCAAGGCCCTTAACCCTCAATTTCTCAGTTGTATAAATGAGATCAATGTAAGTCACTCTTGGATAAGGGCGTGTGCCAAAAATGCCATAAATGTCAAATGTAATGAGATGAATTTTGCTTCTCTGACGATATTTCTGTTTAATATTCTTCATGAGCTCCACCTCTTCTTGGAGGCAGCAGCATATAGAGCATGATGTTTGCGAGTGGGAACTTAACTGTCTCGAAGCATGTTTACTTAATAGTCCAAAAATTTATCAGAAAGAAGCGTTATGGCAACGCAGCCTCGTTTCTTTTGGCCCATGTGAACAATAATAATGAAATGACCCACAGTGCACTACTGCTCAAGATTTTCGCACAGTCCAGAATTCACAGCAGATCCGTAGTGTAGCAATCTGAAGGAAGTTACTGTACCGCTGTGTGTGTATATATATATATATATGTGTGTGTATATATATGTGTGCACTCCGGTTTCTACCCAGGCTGGACTGCTATCTCGAACTCCTGTGTGCCGTGTTTGATGCAAGTCAGGCTAACGTTGTGTGTTGTGGCGTAACCAGACATTCGTTCTGCTGGGATGAGGAAATATACCAAATAAAACTCACGATTATTTTCATAACCTGGTAAATCTGGCATGCTCGTGTGTTTAAGTTGGATGTCGTAGAGCAGTAGTAATCCTGATCTACTTTTCTAACAATAACGTATACTGATATACTTGCACTCTGACCCCAACTTCCTGGCATGCTGGGGTACGCGAAGAAAAGAATTTCACTCTGCTGTAAAGTATATGTGACCAATAAAGACCCGTTATCTATGGCTACGTTTACACGGACAGCAATAATCTAATCACTGACCTTATTCTGAATAAGACAATATTGTGATTAAGGTGTTTACACGAGTCGCTTTTAGAATACTCCTTTCATGTTCAGGTTTTACATGTTATAGAACATAGATCGATTAACGGCACACGTCATAACGTCCCCACGCCACGCCGTCCGACGTTCCCTCCAGAATTTCACGTATCGACATACAGTTGGTCTTCGTTATGGTACTGTATACCGTTTTAGGTGTTTTTACTTTTAATTTAACGAAAGCTTCAAGATGAGTCAATTATTTGTGATTCTGTACGTGCTAATAGATGACTGCTTGAAGCCATGGGCTGCGTCCCAAACCGCGTACTTACCTACTATAAAGTAGCTGAAATACGTGTATTTCTCCCACTATTTACTGTAGTAGGTAAGTACTTGGTTTGGGACGCAGCCGTGCTCTCTTGTTTACCGTTAAACGGTTGAGCACTGCCGTGTGTGTACGTGTCCTGTCGCAAAATGCGGTGAAAACGCCCACACTACGTTAATGATGTGACATCAGGTGTGTACATGTCTGTAATGCACTCGGATAATGTGACTAAAACAGGAATACTCCACACGTCTTAATTCGATTTGTGTTTACTTCGAGTATGACTTTAGTCAGATTGAGGTAATAAATAATCACTGTTTACATGCTAATTTCTTAATCAGGTTAATATCGGATTATTGTTGTCCATGTAAACACACTGATTATCATTATCATTTTGTGGTGATTCGATTCAACATAACTGCATTAAAATGTAATATTTATTCGTGTCAGTATCGTCTCGTGAAGCCCGTATCGGGATACGACTGGTACTGCAGCTTTGGCGTATCGTACAAAAAGCTGCGTTAGGCGTTTTCACGTTTTTGCAAGTGTCTGCCTGTTCCAAAACTATTCAAAACGCCTAAAGCATATTCCTGTGAAAAACTAATTGTTCATATGAGGAAGGTTTAATAGCGGTTAGAACGATATGCAAAAATCAAAAACTAGGATCCGTGATCCATTTCCTGCCTGCTTTGTTGGACAAGGTGCAAACTGGTGAAACGATTGAAGGCCCAAAAAAAAAGGGTAAATAAACAAGAACCGGACTGTACGAATAGGAACTACAACTGATTTCATGCTTTAGACTACCATTAAAATGTACACCGATGTTTCTTAAACATACGACTGCTCTTGAAGCTACATGGTCACTGTTGAATTTTATACCACAGCGCCGCCGTTCTGTCTGTAACATAACCCAGGGGTTTATATTAATGCACTCGTTCTAATACTTCTATAATAACAGCTCGTTCGCAGTGACCTGCATGCGAACATGCTATATAAACTAAGCCTAAAAGGGTCAGTCCATCTCAAGTGGTCCAAAAATTGTAGCTGCTTCACCATTTTTATTTTATTTTTGTGTCATGGAACGCAACAAATTTAGGTTATAAAGCTGTTTGCGAAAACCTCAGTATCTAAAAGGGGAACTGTGAGCCATCTGGAGCATTACATTTGGACTTAAAGCGCACCTACTATGGATTTGAAACGTGCCTAATTTTGTTTTAAAGGTCTCATACAATAGATTTACATGCATCCGAGGTCAAAAAACACTTTAACGTGCTCATAATTTAAACTGCAGCATTAACTTTTTTCCTCAGTGTCACAAACGACTCGTTAAATGATCCGTTCTAAAAGGATTCATTCTAAACTCCTCCTTTCAGAGAGCATACTCTGCTCTGATTGGTCAGATGCCCCAGCCTGTTGTGATTTGTCAGTGAGCAGCCGATGAAGACCAGAGGCGAGGTTTTTTTGTTACAAACCTACGTAGGTAAGTACAGGAAGTAAAATCTGGAATCACTAACGACTCGATTCAGCTGTTCAGAATCAGTTCCTTGTTTTAGGAGTCAATAACTCCGTTTTGTCGTGCGCTTTGATTTCTGAAACTTTGTACATTCACACACAGTTCTAACACACTACATGAAAGGTAATATTTGAAAAAAAAAACATAATAGGAGCACTTTAAGTTCTAAGTCTAAGGAACAAGGATCTGCTAAATGATTACGTGTGTACATGTAGAGATCGGATTTTGTTCCAAGGAGCTAGGACCATCCTGAGTCGAGATATTGAGGTTTAAACCACATTGTTGTTGTTTTTTTTGTTTTTTTTAAATGGTGGTTTCGCAATGCCAATACATCAAGGTAATCACTCCAAAAAATTTTAATCTGAAAAATTAAAAATGCTTAAGCAACCTGCATTGGACCGCTTGAGATGGAATGACCCCATAATAAACAGACTAAGAAAACGGTATGGGATGAACGTTTTCCGTTAGGAGACGTTCATTAAACATTTCTGGAAGGGTTCTCAGGTCTCGGGTTCCGGCGCTTTGTAACAGTCAGTGCGTTTTACGTCATGGGAAAGTCTTCAGGACTTTGCGCTTTCTAGGTTTCTCTGTAACATGATATGTTTTTGTTTGTTTGGTTTTTTTTTAACTAACTTCAAGAGTGAGGAGAAAAAAAATAAAATAAAGAAAAAAAGACAGAGAGGCTGGTGAGAGAAGAACTGTTCATAAAGCCAGGATATACTGGACTTTGAATTCCACGAACAAGTACAATATAATAAGTGCATGATGGGAGACATTCGGGGGCTGCTTCGTCAAAGTGATTTACGATATAATCGTAACTCTCCCAAAAAAAATTATATTATATATATGTATATATATATTTTAATCTACTCACTTCTACATCATTTGTGGTCATTTTTGTATAACTTTAGTATAAACACAAAGTCATTCTGATTCATATGTTGTTGTTCTTTATGACTAAGTGAACGAACAGACGCAAACGCTCCTGTTTTATCAGTGACCATACGTAAAACGTCCTGATCAGAAAAGTTATGTTTGAGGGGATTAACGGCCATGTTCTATATTTTTAACGCCATGCAAGCTTCTATGGCTGTTTCCATGCCGAGAAATGTCTAATGAACTCTATTTAAGGTTTTGAAAATTGATTTTTTCCTAAGAATAATAATTTTTTGTTTTTTTAAAAAAAAACTCTAAAATTGCGTTAGGTTTGACTTTGTTAACATTTTCTCACGGGGTTAAGACCGGTACAGTCTAATAAAACATGTTTCTGGGAGAAGGTACATGTCGGTGAGGCTTCTCCTAACATTAAAAACGTGTGGGTCATCCTCTTCGACAGCGCGTGTGGACGAATCTGGTCCCAGCGGTTTGAAAACCGAGAACAGGGCTGATTTCATGTTGTTTGTTCATGCTGCATTGGTCCCACTCAGTTTACCATTTATTGTTAATCTACGACTTTATTATGGGTTTTAGGTCAGTGGGAGGGTCCTGGACATTTGTTGAAATCCTCCCATGATGCATCTTTCGCAGCGGCGTCTGCTTCTTCGTTTCCCAGGATTCCACGGTGTCCCAGCCGAAGTAGTTATTAAAACCCTGGGCCTCCAGATCCGGCATAAGCAATCAGAAAATAACATTCCCCACCCGTGAATTAAAACCTGTGCTACAGATATGATCTATTATCTGATTTTTATTTTCTTTTTAGAAGTATTCCCCCGCCCCTCTCCTAACAACGAACCCATTATCAAACGTACTTCGAGGAAGCAGCTCAAACCCGTAACTCGTACACGATTCGCTTCAAAAAAAAAAAAAAAAACACGTTACGATTCAAGAGCAGACCGGGGTTTCGTTCCCACGTTGACTCGTTTATCTATCTATCTCACGGCCTGATCAGATTCTAATAATACCCATTAAAAATGTATTATAACATCTTTTTTTCTTCTTCTTTAAATCACAGCGAATTGAATCCCAGACCAGGTTTCTTCCAGCGGATCAGAGACGAGACGAGACGAGTGTTCAGCAGTGCTGCTCAGAAGGGAATAATAATAATAGAATAACAACAATAACAACATACGCATCCAAACGACTCGATAATGAAAGCACTGTGTCCTTTCCTCCGTTCCAAACTGTCCTCTAGGATCTCTGTTGTCTAGACTCCATAGCATGCATTTTGGACTGACTTACACGGTGTAAGCGTTCATTATGTAAGGACTGATCAGCTCTGTTTACTGTATAAACATTTAGAGCAAATCGAAATCGAAACAGATCTACAGGAAGCTGTGTGTGTGTGTGTGTGTGTGTGTGTGTGTGTGTGTGAGTGAAAGAGAGAGAGAGAGAGAGAGAGAGAGAGAGAGGAGGGCAAGTTCCTCTAAAATATTCAGCTAGAGAAAAATGGCCTGGATTGACTGATAAACAACTGGGGGTTGTTGTTTTTTTCACCCCCCACCAAACATAAATACTCATTTCTACCCATAATGGGGATTTAAATGGGCAAATGAGTAGAGTGTTATCTGTCAATCCAAACCAGTTATCTCGCCATAGTGTGAGCACACAGGAGGCTGGATGTGTGTACACACACACACACACACACACACACACCCTACGCAGTACTGTAGACTCAGAACCGCAGCGGGTTATAGCTTTTACCTGGAGGGTCGTGATGTGTTTGTCGTTGAACTTGTTCTCACAGTAGCGGAGGACCAGGGAGGTCTTGCCCACGCAGCCTTCCCCTAACAACACCACCTTGAAGGAGTATGTTCTGTGAGCAGCAGCCGCCATGGTGGAGAGGAGCTCTCTCCTTCTTCAACTTCAGCAAAGAAAAGTAAACCGAGCGCTCGCCTCCTGCCGCCTCACATTAGATATCTACATTCGTCTGGTGTGAAACGGTGAAGGGAGACCACGGGGTGAAACTGCCCGACTGAGAGACTGAAGAACCAAAGAGAAAAAGAAAACACTATTTCCGCCTGTGTGAGTGTGTGCTGCCGAGCCAGTCTAATGGCGTCCTCTGCTACGTCACACTCCGGGAATCATATGACAGACAGGCGGCTGCTGCTGCTGCTGCTGCTCGCGCCGCGTGACGTCAGCGTTTACCTCACGCTCATGTCCTCACTTTTGCGTCGCTATAAAAGTTCGAGTTATTTACACGAGTACACACATTTCCACAAAAGTATTTACGTGTGTTACGACTCGATAATTATTATGGCTTTATTGACAAATTTTACGTGCGTGCCTTGTGATTCCTGTGAGTTTTATTTACTGGAATGAAGTCGGTGTGACGTTCGATATTCGTTGATATGTGGAAATTAAGGGACCGTCTCTAAAGTTACATACGACATTGTTATACACGATTCTAACTTCAATAGCATTTGAAGGGAATGACTTACAGTCAGATAACCCACTGTAAAGTGTTCATCTGGGTGTCAGGTTTGATGCACAACTCTTAGATTATTGATATTTATTAAAATTAACTAAAAACTATTAAGTCATATGTAAATTAGATATGAATTTCACTATATATATATATATATATATATATATATATATATATATATATACACACATACACACACATATGTATGTAAATTGTATATATATATATATATAGTCACACATATTCATATATATATATATATATATATATACACACACACACACACATATACATATATATACATATATATGGAGGAGTGGAAGAGGACTCCAGTGGCAACCTGTGAATCTCTGGTGAACTCCATGCCCAAGAGGGTTAAGGCAGTGCTGGAAAATAATGGTGGCCACACAAAATATTGACACTTTGGGCCCAATTTGGACATTTTCACTTAGGGGTGTACTCACTTTTGTTGCCAGCGGTTTAGACATTAATGGCTGTGTGTTGAGTTATTTTGAGGGGACAGCAAATTTACACTGTTACACAAGCTGCACACTCACTACTTTACATTGTAGCAAAGTTTCATTTCTTCAGTGTTGTCACATGAAAAGATATAATCAAATATTTACAAAAATGTGAGGGGCGTACTCACTTTTGTGAGATACTGTTATATATATATATATATATATATATATATATATATATATATATATAACCATTCAATCCAGTACGGGTCATATTGACCCCCTTTATGCATTCGTGAAGGTTTTTTTGGTTCATGCATTGTAGGGTTAAATATCAGAAATATAAAAGGTGTTTCTCATACCTGACACCTAGATGAACACTTTACAGTTGGTTGTGTGACTGTACATCATTCCCTTCAAATGCTATTGAAGTTAGAAACATGTTTAACAATGTCGTAGTCATTGTAGGCAGGGTTTTGACTTTCCTCATTAAAACAGACCAATCTTCTTTGCCACAATTATATATTCATGTCTATGTGTTATCTTAAATTTGGGGAGCATGCGCAGTTAGTTGTTTTTCTTGAAAAGGTTTCATGAGGACATGGTTTCTTCTTTTTTTTTTAAAGAAAGGTTTCACTCAGGACTCAGAGTCCTGACCTTTAATCCACACTCCCTTTTAGGCCTCATCCTAAGTCGTTAGTTGGTATCTGGCCTCAAAGTTTTCTGCTTCTGTGGAGGAAGATACAGGCTGGTACAGGAAGAACAACTATTGTACAGTAAGATACAGAATTCATCTAACTCAATACACACTTAGAATATAACTTGATCAAACATTGTTCTATAAGATTTAGATTATGCGTATAACTATTGATTATACATATAGACTATGCTTTTTAACCAATATTGATTATTCGATTATGCTTAAGTAATAATTCTAAATGTTGGTTATACATATTGTATACACTTCATTAACATATCCAAATGTTAGTTAAACATATTGATTACGCTTCATAAATATTTTCTATAATAGCTGCAGACCGGTCAGAGTGCCCATGCTGACCCCTGACCACCACTGAAAACACCTACAATGAGCATGTGAGCATCAGAACTGGCCCTTGGAGCAATGGAAGAAGATGGCCTGGTCTGATGAATCATGTTTTCTTTTAACATCATGTGGACGGCCAGATGCATGTGCGTCGCTTACCTGGGGAAGAGATGGCACCAGGATGCACTATGGGAAGAAGGCAAGCTGGTGGAGGCAGTGTGATGCTCTGGGCAATGTTCTGCTGGGAAATCCAGGCATTCATGTGGATATTATTTTGACACGTGCCACCTACCTAAACATTGTTGCAGACTCTGTACACCCCTTCATGGCAACGGTATTCCCTAATAGCAGTGGCCTCGTTCAGCAGGATAATGCGCCCTGCCACACTGAAAAAATTGTTCAGGAATGGTTTGCCGAACATGACAGAGAGCTCAAGGTGTTGACTTGGCCTCCAAATTCCCCAGATCTCAATCCGATTGAGCACTTGTGGGATGTGCTGGACAAACAAGTCCAATCCATGGAGGCCCCATCTCGCAACTTACAGGACTTAAAGGATCTGCTGCTAACGTCTTGGTGACAGATACCACAGCACACCTTCAGAGGTCTTGTGGAGTTCATTTAGCAGCACAAGGGGGACCTACACAATACTAGGCGGTTGGTTTTAATGTTATGGCTGAGCAGTGTATATGCTTCTTGAAGAACAAATTCATTCAAGATTTAGTCCCCCTCTGCTATTATAATAAGCTCCACTCTTCTGGGAAGGCTTTCCACTAGATTTTGGAGCGTGACTGTGGGGATTTGTGATCATTCAGCTACAAGAGTATTAGTGAGATCAGGTACTGAGGAGGTCTGGGCTGCACTTGGTCTTCCAGTTCATCCCAAAGGTGTTCCATGGGGTTGAGGTCAGGGCTCTGTGCAGGACACTCGAATTCTTCCACTCCAACCTGACAGAAAACTTACTGACATCTGAGGCTCCGTCCACAAATGTTAAAAAAAATAAATAAATCTCCTTATAGAACGTTTAATGAGTATAAATTTTTTGTTGTTTAATGCATGTTTATTTATCCCTTTATTAGCATCTATCTTGCATTAAACACCATCTGACTATTCAGAATCGAGAATTCAATAGTGTTATGGCATAAAACTAGTTTTATAAATGATTAGTTCAATAAATTAATAAAAACAAGAAAATGGTAGCAAACTTGCCGCAGATTTCATTGAAATTGGCTACTATCATTGATGTGAATGTTGTCCGTGTTTCAGGGTTTCCCCCCCTACACAGGGGTCTTGCATGTTTTATATACGGTACATATACTCTAAACATCCAGCATAGCAGTGGTATGTGGGCTAAACATATGACTGAACAGAAATGATAATAAGCCCATTTAAAACCTGCTCGTCTTGCGCAAAAATATTTTTAACCTGCTCATATTTAAATCGACTAAACCACCTATTAAAAATGAATCTAGCCTAATAATAGTAAAGCAGAGTAGAAAGCCCATAATTCAATACCAGGAATCAATAAGTAAATGAAATCCCAATGTTTATGTAAAATTATGTTATAATATCTTTACAACAGCATATTCTTTCAAATTGCTCTATTTACAAAACATTGGCTAAACCCTTAAATCTTTAAGTTCAGTCATGATAAACGGACCAAAATAAGGCAACGGTAAGAACTTTAGCTGAGAATTTAGGTCAAGCGCAGCGCATTAAACAATAGATTAGTCTACGTAGTTCAAAGTGTGAGTTCTAAACATTATTTATGCAGGGAATGTACTTGGAAGAGGGCTCAGCACTCAGCAGACATGGAAAAGTTGATCAATGATTAACCGGTTGTGCACACACCGCTTTCTGAACACATCATGAATTGGGTACAAAATAGCTACCATGACGCATAAGAGGAAGTAGAACCAAAGGGTCATGACACAGTTCACAAACTAGCATCCTTTGTGCAAAGCATGAATTAAACTCTTTGTCTTATTTTATATTCGTATTAAATCACAGTCATAGTAAATTTGACTTCACTTTGAAAAAATATTTCCAACCCACATGCCAAATAAAGAACTACAACCTTGGTGACTTTTTTTTGCTCTTGTTGCTGTTGAAAATACACGTTTCTGCTGTAAACATTAACTTTAAAAGGTTATTACAGGTCATTTGCTGGTAAAATTTCGAACCTGAGCAATGCAATCCCAAAAATCCTGGATTGTGTCATCCGTTTGTTTGCCTACCTCTGTTGGATAACAGTTATAAACGTTTTACAGTTGCTTTGCAATGACGTGATTTTCCAGCTCATTATCTGACATATAATCAAAACCTTCATGCTGTTATACAACGTAATGATTGCTAATCATACTAGTGGTTAAACATAGTGTGAGCTTAGTATTATCTTACACTGTCGAATATATTTCCCTAATACAGAAATGTATAATATTTAGGTCATGATGTGGTAAAATGAATGAGTTGTTCAGGTTCAAGCTAAAGAAAGGTAAGCTGTAGGAAATCACTAGAACTCAATATTTACTAGGGCTGGGCGATATGATAATGATGATAATCAAACTGATAATCATCAATATTATTATTAATAATAATAAGAGTCTTTATTTATCACATATACAGTAGAGCACAGTGAAATTGTTTTCTTCGCATACCCCAGCATGTCAGGAAGTTGGGGTCAGAGCGCAGGGTTGGCCATGATGCAGCGGCCCTGGAGTAGAGAGGGTTAAGGGCCTTGCTCAAGGGCCCAACAGCAGCAGCTTGGCAGTGCTGGGGCTTGAACCCCTGACCTTCCGATCAGTAACCCAGATACCTTTTAATTTCATTTTCTTTTTTACGTTGTTTTTAAATAATTATGAACTGACTAGAAGCGGTCGATGTGATAAAGACTTTGTAAGTAAAAACTGTAAATTCAACACTGCTTTATTTTCCGAGCAGATCTATTTATTGTGATGTATACCATGTTGTAGGAATGTCTTTGAGAATCGCGATATGATATTTCTGTTTGTATCGCCCAGCGCTATATTCGACACAGAAATTTATAACTGAAGAGCTTCCCCGTGCACAGAACATGTCTTTTTTTAAAAAAAATCTTTAATAAGAATCACTAAAACAGTAACAACACTGAATATTCACAGTAAATCACACCAAATGATGAATTTTAATCTAAACATTATATCTCCAGGTCAGGTCCATATGATCCCAAATTAAACACGTACATTCTAGAGACATCTAGCTGACTTGCAAGCATATTTGTTGCGAATCCTACTGCAGTTGTCACTGGATCAGCGCACGGGCCAGACGCCCCATGCAACTCCTGGCAGGATCAGAGCTATGAGGATTGAGGAGAAAAGGTTTACTCCATTGTTATCCAAAATGGGTTTCCCACATATCCACTTCACTTTTGGCGACTCAAAGTTGACGACCTTCCCAGTGCTTTCGTCATAGCCTTGATGGAGAGAAAAACACAAATAATAACGTTGAACGCTACGGCTGATGTGACCGTATAGGAGTTAGTAGCTCAAACAAGATGATTTGTGTGTAATTCTGGTGGGATTTAGCGGCATGACAT
The DNA here is from genome assembly GCF_023375685.1 of Ictalurus furcatus. Classification (NCBI taxonomy): domain Eukaryota; kingdom Metazoa; phylum Chordata; class Actinopteri; order Siluriformes; family Ictaluridae; genus Ictalurus; species Ictalurus furcatus. The sequence continues at coordinate 5,854,766 of NC_071273.1, forward strand.
TTACCTGAATATTGCATGACTGCGCCCAGCAAAGAGTCAAGCAACGAGCCGAGCAAGCCCGCCACAGCGCCGTACGCAACGATAGGCCACTGAGGGGCTGCCATATTCAGATCGCTAACCAGCAGGAGCTGAGAAATGAAGTAAGCCGTGCCCACAGTGGCTCCACCGAGAAAGCTTGCTACAAGACCAACAATGGTCACTCCTCCATTGGTACCTGTGTTGGAGATTACAAAACAAAGCACACTTTTCTGATTCTGAAATAATGGAAAGACGTGCAACTGAGACGAAATAGTACAGTTACGACGCACTGGAAGTCTACTGGCCTGATTTAATCATCTCTACACAATATCACACTGCCAGGATATCCAGCAATGTTTACTTCGATTCTATTCCCAGACCTGCCAAACTTTACGGATTTAGCGTAGCTCCATAATTTAACATCGCAGTACACAATTAATGAATTAGAACTCAACTCAAATATACGCCAAAAGAGCAGTCTTTTTCTCCTTAATAAAATGGAAGACAAGCTAGTTTACATATTAATGTGGAATGATTTGCGCCGGTGTTTTGAGCGCTCTGATATTAACTGCCACTTCCTGGAAGCTCCACCCACTTCCCTGTCAGTCTCACATGCTCTCGACTGGACTTGCGGTACGTCCTCGCTTTCTGTCAAATGAGGAACGTTTTGAATTCATTCATATCAAAGACTGTATGTTCGACATAGCCAACATTAGACAAGTATATACTTGACATCAGTTTACCATATTTATTAGGGACGCTACTGAAATACACAATGTGGCCAAGTTTGTACATGTGCTGGATGAACACTCCATTCCAGATTTAGTCCCCTCCGCCTCCCTTGCTGTTTGAATACGTTCTATTTTTCTGGGAAGGCTTTCCACACTATATGACCAAAAGTTTGTGGACATCTGACCTTCAATCCTAATGTGATTGTTGAAGCACATATTCATTCAAGATGTAGTCCCCATGTGTTTGCTGATATAATAAGCTCCAGTCTTATGGGAAGGCTTTCCACTAGATTTTGGAGCGTGGCTGTGGGGATTTGTGATCATTCAGCTACAAGAGTATTAGTGAGATCAGGTACTGAGGAGGTCTGGGGTGCAGTCGGTTTTCCAGTTCATCCCAAAGGTGTTCAGTGGCTCTGTGCAGGACACTCGAGATCTTCCACTCCAACCTTCATGAACCATGTCTTCATTGAGCTCGCTTTGTGTACAGGGACACTGTGATGCTGGAACAGGTTTGAGTCTCTTAGTTCCAGTGAAAGGAAATTGTAACGTTACAACATAAAGACATCATATACAATTCTGTGCTTCCAACTTTGTGGCAACAGTTTGGGGAAGAAGCACACATGGGTGTGATGGTCAAGCGTCCATCTACATTTGGCTACATACATTAGATAACCGCATAGATAAAAGCATTATATCGGAAGATGTATTATTAATGCTTGTTTTACAGTTTACTCCAAACATTTCTATAGAACCACCTAAACATTCACCCCCCTGCTGAGTATTTGTGACCGCTGCTTAAAAGTGAAATGGAGGAAATGCTTGTTTTCCTGCCATTAATTATGGACAAGAAATCTTCACTGCGAGTAAGGCTCTTAACTCTCAACTATATGATTGGATCTCATAATCGCATTTGTAAATCGTTTTTGGATAAAAGCATCTGCCGAGTGCTTAATTAGCTTGTCTCTACATTGAGTGACTGAGTGTATAGCTCATCCATTGCTGTACACAATTTGTCAGCCAACTACACCTCATCCAGCGCAGTACCTTCGGTGATGAGGTAATATTTAACTGGAGGATCATTCCCAGCACAGCAGTGTGTGTAGCACAGGAATGACTGCAGCAGGCGTAGTATCTTTGCCTAGTGTGTTTTTTTAATTTGTTGTTATACAGCTAGAGATTCATTATTCGTCTTAATTAGTGTTCTATTTATGACCAGAACCACTGCTGCACTTTATACTTCACGCTAGTGTCATAGCACTGTGCTGAGGAATGTCCAGCACCCAAATCATATTTGAGGATAGCATGCAGCTCATAAACTGTCCACTGGAAATTCCCATGTGTAACACATTATTGCAAGGGCTCTTTCCTCACCTGCTGGGACTTCCGTCCATGTAGTAATAAGCCTGGGTTGGCTCTTACTGAGAACAGGCCCTACTTCTGAAGCCCAAGTGTCACCCGTACTGCAGGCCAACGCTCCCAGGAGTGACAAGCACATCCACGATGCGGAGTACTGCATCGTGAAATCTACAGGCATCTCACCTGGACCGACTTCTATCATGTAAAGCAAAGCTAGTTCTGTCGGCACGCCTCCGTTACAGAACACCTGTATCCAGTTCCTCTGCCCACCTGCAGAACAAGTTCAAATATTAAAACGTGACTACAATCAGGTCGTGTTTTTCTTTTAAGCTATTTATTGACTTAATCTACTGTAAGACTGGTGCCTGGTCCCAGCAATTCACAGGCAAGAAGAAACCAAACATCTCTTCCCATCTACATGGTGTCTAATTTCCCCCTTAATTTGATGAATTCGTAATGTTGGCATTTATAGCAGAACACAAAACATTTCCTACACCAAGTGAGTTCACGAAACTCAGCCTTTGTCGGAATTGCACTTAGAAGCTTCATTATACAACAAGCTTCATTAACAGAACTGAGTGCTTAATGAGGCATCACGAAGCATCTAATGGTTGTGCATCTGACAGTAATCTTATTTTTGTGTACGTGTGTGTTTTTAAGCTAAAAATTTAGGTTTAAGCTGTCCTTGACATTGGGACCAACTGCTTAGGACCAACATCTCCAACAGATCCTGCACCATTTCTTAATAGTGTGTAAAGAAGGTGAAAATTCCCGTGATAAACATCATGGAATAAACATCGGCATCATACTGGAAGGAATAAACAGAATGTTCACCTTCTTTGTATTCCGAGTCGATGCGTTTCTTGACCGCACCCTTCCATCGTGTCAGTTTGCTAGAGGTGATGAAGAACGCAAACAAAGCTGCCAGGAAGCTCATGTTGGCCAAGGTGAGAATAAAACCAACCAGCAACGCTGCACACAGATATCACAAAATATCACAAAATAAAGCAAGGGCTTAAACAGAAACGCACTCATGCTTAGAATAAATCTCCTGTCTTCGCTCGGAAACTTTGTGTATATATATATATTATATATAGTAGAGGCTGATGTTCTGATAAACCCTTTCATTCAAGAGTAAACGTTTAGTTTTGTCTGCACAGTGCTGATGGTGAACTCTCGACAGGATGTGGCAGAACAACAGTTCACACTTTCCTCTGGATGACCTCAGAAGCGAGACAGATGCTGTAATTGTACCCTGTTCAACAGGCGAATGCAGACTGAATACACGATGTACTACAGAGGATGAAACATAATAATATCGAATCATTTAAAGAGATAAACAACTTTAAGTCCGTTTCAGTAACGCTGAATCAGAGCGCGTTCGTGGCACTGCTGAGTCGCATTTATTGATGCCAACAAAATTCCATAAAAGGCAAAGCTCACAGAGAGCTCAAATTGACAAAATGACAACTAAACAGAGCAGTGTGTGTCAAATCTAATAGTAATGCAGCTCATTCATCGCAGTGCGTCGGCGACCATACACACAGGCTCCTGTGTGTCATTTCTTTTGTCCTAATTGAATAGCTAGTCTTATTTGTCTCAATTCATGGAATTCTTTTGATTTGCTTTACTTTCAACTCGTTAATATGAAACAACTGCGTTTTCATCATTTGTGTGGCATTCAAATAAATAAGTGACTTTACAGCATCATCTTAATAGAAATTTGCAGCAGCTCATCAATAATTATACGAGTTGTGCCTATGAACTGGTTTTCATACAAGTGAGTCTCCTTAAGGCTGATTTACACTTGCTGTTAACTACACGTTCGTGTACGCAAGACGGCCACCGCGCGTAACCTGCGGTCGTTTGGCGTGTCACTTTTGAATGACCTCAGAAATGAGCGTGATGGGTGCGTATGGTGCAACACCAACATAAACAGTGGACGCACCATATGGAGGCACTGTGTCGTGCCTCAAATCACATACTTTACATACTGTACTATTCTATTATAGAGTACTAACACTAACAGTTTTCCTATTACAGTCAGTGTTTGAATTTTGAAAAACTCTAAAACCTACCGAAAGGTCTGTTTTGAGTACTAGTCTACTGGATTTTCCAGATTAGTAAATATTCTTGAATGTACGGTGACGGTTTCTGATTTGAGACAAAGATCATGACAACAATCATGAAGACGGCAGGAATGTTCCAATCGAAACGGAGTTTGTCAGTCTGTTTCACGTTGCTGTGCATGAAATCATTACAATTTGGCAAGCAAGTGCGCAAATGGATCATAGAGACGAACTAATGAAAAGTTACAGGAGGAGAGCTTGACACCATCTGGGAAGCATGGTGGAGGAAATGTGATGGTCTGGGGGTGCTTTGGTGCTGATGGAGTGGGAAATTTGTATAGGGCGAAAGGAATCTTGAACAAGGAAGGCTGCAGTATTACTCCATTTTGCAATGCCATGCCATACCATACCCTGTGGATGGAGACGCTTGATTGGAGCTAATTTCATCTTACAACAGGACCATGAGCCAAAGTGCTGCTCAAAGTTCTGCAAAACCTATTTACAGAAGAAGCAGTCAGCTGGAGTTCTGTCTGTAATGGACTGGCTGGCGCAACCCTACTGTGCTGTTGTGGGAGCAGATAATCCAGGCTAATCCAACATGTAGGATGTGCTTCAGGAAGCATGTGGTAAAATTAATGCAGATTACCTCAACAAACTGACAGCTAGAATGCCAAAAGGTCTGCAAGGCTGTAATTCTTTGATTAAAGCAAAGTCCGAAGCACTAAATTGTTATTTCAAGCAGAAATCATTACTTCTAACCTTGACAATGTCTTGACTAGATTTTCTATTCATTTAGCAATGAATAAAAGTACAAGTTTTCATCGAAAGTGTGACATTTCCTGAGTGGTTCCAAACTATATGAAAACGCATCACTGTAGCTCTGGACTATCTCCGTAGTTGACCTGCCTCGAGACGGCCTGCTGTTAAATGCTCTTAACTATATGAGTGCCTTACCTCCCAAACAACCACCAAAATCGAGACTCTTATTCTTCAAAGCACGAGACGTGATAATAAGCGGGACCAGAACTGAGAACAGCCATCGCCATGGAGATACAGGCTGCAATGTACCTGCAAAAACAACAACAAAAAAAACACCTTTAGAGAACCGAACCACACTGTCAATATCAGTATGTGAATGCTGAACTGTTAAACTGTGCTCATGAGTACATAAAAGTCAGAAGTGTGTGAAAGTATGCGCTCACCGGCGTAAGTGCTGATGGCTATCGATATGATCCAGAAGGACAAGGAGATGGCCAACGTGAAACACAACACTATGAGATCAGTCATCATTTTGACACCCTTCTTTAGCAGTTGATCATCCACAAAACGTGTTACTCCTGTTGAGAGGTGCAGCTACGAAGCGCTAGAGAATGATACAAAATATCTGAAATTAACAACGCAGACAATGAGTTACCCACAATTGGACCGCACTGCTATCGGCTTGTTTTTAAGTAAATATAAGCTAACCCAAGAACAATTAAACAGAATCAGAAGACGCAAAAACTCTCCAGCTCTGTGACTGTAACTTCCGAGACTGAGAAGGCAAGATGTAGGAGATAACATAGAACACAATTAGGGCTGGATGATATCATGACATAATATCAATGTACTTTGCTGAGATATTGTGCGTATCATGATAACCATCCTCCCATCCATTTTCCAACCCGCTTATCCTACTAAGGGTCACGGGGAGCCTGGAGCCTTTCCCAAGGAACAAGGGCACAAGGCAGAGGACATCCTGGACGGGGTGTCAACAATAACACACTCACACACTATGGACAATTTAGAGATTTAGAGATCCTGATTTCTTCTGTTTTTGTGTATATCTCATACTAAATAGTTTTATATCTTCAAATGAAATACAACATAAAACAAAGGCAACCTGAGTAAACATACAATACAGTTTTTGTTTTTTTATTGAAGCAAAAAAAAAAAAAGTTAACCAACACCTATCACCAATGTGAAAAACTAAGTGCCCCCTTAAACTTAAAATCTGATTGTGCCACCATTAGCAGCAATAACTGCAACCAAACGCCTCCGATAACTGGAGATCAGTCTTTCACTTACTTCTAGAACTAGGATTTACTCTTAAGCTTTGGATCATTGTTTTGCTGCATAATTCAGTTGCACTTGAGTTTCAGACTGAAGACCGGACATTCTCCTTTAGGATTTTCTGGTAGTGAGCAGAATTCATGTTTCCCTCAATTATCATTATTCAGTTATCCCAGGCCCCGAAGCAGTAAAGCATCCCCACACCATCACACTTCCACCACCATGCTTGACTGTAGGTATGAGGTCCTTTTTGTGGAAGACTGTGTTTGGTTTACGCCAGATGTAACGGGATCCCTGTCTTCCAAACAGTTCCACTTTCGACTCATCAGTCCACAGAATGTTCTCCCAAAAGGTTTGAGGATCATCAAGGTGTGTTTTGAAAAAAATTCAGATGAGCTTTAATGTTCTTCTGTGTTAGCAGTGATGTTCGCCTCACCACTCTTCCATGGATGCCATTTTTGCCCAGTGTCTTTCTGATAGTGGAGTCATGAACAGTGACCTTTATTGATACAAGAGAGGCCTGTAGTTCCTTTGATGTTATCCTCGGTTCTTTTGTCACTTCCTGGATGAGTAGTTTCTGTGCTCCTAGAGGAATTTTGGAAGGTCGGCCACTTCTTGGAAGGTTCACTACTGTGCAGTTTTTTTCCATTTGGAGATAACGGCTCTCACTGTGGTTCTTTCGAGTCCCAGAGCCTTTGAAATAGCTTTGTAACCCTTCCCAGACTGATGTATTTCAATCACCTTCTCCCTCATCATTTCTGGAATTTCTTTCAACTTTGGCATAGTGCATTACTGGGTAAGACCTTTTAACCAACTTCATGTCGAAAAAGTTCTATGTAAGTGTTGATGTGATTGAACAGGGTTTGCAGTAATCAGGTCTGATTGTGTCTAGTCCAGCTGAACCCCATTATCAATGCAGATTCATAGATTTGGGGAATCGTAACTACGGGGCAAATACATTTTCACACAGGCCCGGTTTGTATTGGAGAACTTTATTTGCTTCGATAAATAACAAAATTATCATTCCAAAACTGTATTTTGTGTTTACACAGTTTGCCCTTGTTTTATCTTAGATTTTGTTTAAATTTCTGAAACAATTTAGTATGAGATATATACAAAACAGAAGAAATCAGCAAATACTTTTTCACAGCACTTTATACACTATACAGCCAAAAGTATGTGGACACCTGACCATCACACCCATACGTGCTTCTTCCCCAAACTGTTGCCACAAAGGTGGAAGAACACAATTGTATATCATGTCTTTTTATGCTGTAGCATTACAGTTTCCCTTCACTGGAACTAAGACGCCCAAACCTATTCCAGCATCACAATGTCCCTGTACACAAAGCGAGCTCCATGAAGACATGGTTCACCAAAGTTGGAGTGGAAGATCTCAAGTGTCCTGCACAGAGCCCTGACCTCAACCCCACTGAACACCGACTGCACCCCAGACCTCCTCAGTACCTGATCTCACTAATACCCTTGTAGCTGAATGACCACAAATCCCCACAGTCACGCTCCAAAATCTAGAGGAAAGCCTTCCCAGAAGAGTGGAGCTTATTATAACAGGAAAGAGCACAAAATCTGGAATGGGATGTTCACCAAGCACATATGAGTGTGATGACCAGGTGTGCACAAACTTTTGGCCATACATGCTAGACATCACTAAATACAGACTTAAGTCCAGTACTCCTTTGACCCTTTTTCACTGATGCGTTTAACCAAAGAGACTTACAGTTGGTCCAGAATGAGGGTTCAGGGTTTTGCTCAAGGACCCAACCCTGACAGTGTTTGGATTTGCACTCTCTTGTACCTTCTGATTAAAGCCTAATGCCTTCCAATCGTCAACGAAAGACCAATCTTTGCGTTTAAAGCATGTTTCACTTCTTGAATTCCTCTTAAACGCTTTAACGATCTAAAGTTCAGACTCAGTTTCAGTTTCTCTGTAACATGACAAGCTGTGGGGATTTTTCCTGCTTCAGTAACTTCCACAGTGAACAAAAGTTAGGATAATGAGTGAACGCCTGTTTATAGGGGTTATAGCGAGAACAGGAACTAACTTGTCTCGTGGGTTTTCCACAACATTAACTGTAACTATAAACGGTTAAAAGTATGATGTGTCGTTTTTTAAAAGATAAATGTTTAAAAATGAACAGCTTAACACTGTGATGTGGATTTATTTTTTCTGCTGTGAAAAAGAAACACCTAAACACTCATTCTGTTATCCTGACTGTTGATTATTTTCCTATAACAGCAAGCCCTGATGTGTTTTATTCCTTACTTACTTATTAGGGCACAATACCCTATCACTCTCTCTCACACACACACACACACACACACACACACACACACTCTCTCTCTCTCACACACACACACACACACACACACACACACACACACACACACACACCACTACATTGTAACTCCCATCATCAAACTACTGGACAACACAATAACCGCTGTGCTGTACTTCCGGTTTCAGATGGACAGATTAAAGAGCTAAAGCAGAGGTATTGACACGCCCAGAAAGTGTATCGTGACGTCATTAATCACGATTTCGATACTGTATCGTCATATCCTCTGGTTTAATGGTAAACACGACAGTAAGCTCAAGTGTTTAGATTGTGGACGGCTGTAATATGGTTCACCGTAAGTGTACCTGCAGTAGAGGAAGCCGCGGTGTTGGTGTGCTGCTGGTTCCATGTTAAAAGCCAGACACTTTCATTAAATAGGTCTAACACGAAACCCTCAGCGATTTGAAAGCACACATCTCTCCATGTAGTGTAATGTTCTTCTTCTAGTGCTGTCCTGTAAGTTACAGTAACACGCTACTGCCACCTACCGGAATGTCTGAGAGCTGCTCAATAAACTCATAATTCCGGACCTAGGACCTGGAAATAAACAAAGAAAACGCTTCATCAACTCGGAACTCCTACTCGGGAACGTCTCTCTGTTTTATTTATCTTCCTTACACTGAACATTTCTGAGTTACAGAATTTGAGTAACAAAATACAATATCAGAAAACAAGACGATAACAACAACAACAACAATAATAATAATAATTATTATTATTAAATATTACATTAATAGACAGCAGTGCAAAAAAGCTGGGTAATATAATAAACTACACATGTAAGTAATTACAAAATAACCATAAAACTAATGATAAACAACAATAAATAAATACTTTAGATAAACACAAACAAAAACAAACAAGCAAACAAACAAATAAATAAGAGATGAGATCTCACTGAGTGAACAATAACAGTAATTAGGGTACAGCTTGGAACATTTCATCATAATGTTTCAAAAATACGCTTTTTTCTGTCTATCTATCTATCTATCTATCTATCTATCTGTCTGTCTGTCTATCTATCTGTCTGTCTGTCTGTCTATCTATCTATCTATCTACCTATCTATCTATCTATCTATCTATCTATATATATATATATATATATATATATATATATATATGTCTATCAGTCTCTCTATCTATCTATCTATCTATATATATCTGTCTGTCTGTCTGTCTGTCTGTCTATGTATCTATCTCTCTATCTATCTGTCTGTCTATCTATCTATCTATCTATATATATATATATATCTGTCTGTCTGTCTGTCTATCAATCTCTCTATCTAACTATCTGTCTGTCTATCTGTCTGTCTATCTATCTATCTATCTATCTGTCTGTCTGTCTATCTGTCTGTCTGTCTGTCTATCAAAACAACATTTCTTTCTTTCTCTGGTTTATCATATTGTAAAACAGGGTTACTCAAATTGGGACCCGGGAACTGAAGGGGGTTGTGAAGCATAGCCAGGGTGTCTGAGTTTATTTATTTATTTGTGTGTTTGTTTGTTTACTGTTACTGTGGTGGAAACCTATTATTATCAAAGATACTGATAATCAAGTTCTTAATTATTAGCCTGATTAATGTGTTGTCTCATTCGAATTGAATGGGTTTAATTGAGTCTACTCCAAAACAAATATAAAAAGCTCTTTGCTATATAAAAAGCTCTTTGGTTCCAATAAATACTGTAGCTAAAGTATTATTGAACATATTTGAATAATGAGTCTATTATTTAAATAGATGGATTGTGTTCAGAAAATAAATCTGCACTGGTGGAATAGAATTTATTTTGTTATTTCACAATTTGTTTCACAGGGGTGGTGCATTGGGTCATGAAATTGCAACACTGAATGTGTCAAGACTGGAAAAACACCAGTTGATTTTTGCTTCTTTTAATCTTCAACTGTCCAGTTTGACTGGGTCTGTACCCATGATAGCCTCAAATTCCTGTTTTTGGCTGACAGGAGGGGAACCTGATGTGGTTTTCTGCTGTTGCACCTGAAGGTTCGATGTTTTGTGCAGCCAAGATGCTTTTCTGCTCACCACAGTTGTAAATAGTGTTTATATAAACACCACAGGGAACTGTTCTCTCTCACATTCTCCTCACCATGTACACCGCAGACTTTCAGTATTGGTCAGATCTCTGCCATCTTCAGAAATGTTCTGCTCCTCAGTGAGGCCAGGACCAAGGAGATGGTGTTGGGCTACAGTAGGAAGAGGACCACAACCAGCCCCATTACCATTAAGGTTCAGGAAGTTGAGCTGGTTGACACCTACAGATACCTGGGTCTGAATTTCAACAACTGGACTAGGAGGTCAACTCAGAAGCTGTGTACAAGAAAGCGATGAGCAGAATCTTGTTTTTCTGTGGAAACTCAGGTCCTTTAATGTTTGCAGCAAGATGTTAGAGATCTTCTACCAGTCTGTGGTAGGCAGTGCAGTTTTCTTTGCAGTAGTATGCTGGAGAGGCTGCATTAGAGCTGGAGATGCAAAAAAAAAAATTAAAACAATGATCAAGAAGGCTGGCTCGGAATTTGGCTGTTCTCTGGACAGTTTTGAGGTTTTGGTAGAAAAGAGGACACGCAACAAACTCAGCCATTCTGCACAATGAACAGCATCCCCTCCATGACCTACTAGTTAAACAGCGGAGCTCCTTTAGTAGGAGACTCATTCAGCTCCGCTGTAGAAAGGAATGGTACAGGAGGTAGTTTGTACCAATTGAGATAACACTGTACAACAACTCATCACTGTACTGGGACACTCTTTGCACTGAGCCAATCAAAGGATAAGGATAAAGGATTGGACGATAGTCAAACTACCACCATCCATTATCCATATCCATATGTATATGCACCGCTACTTTACTTCAGTGTTTTTCACATGGTTTACAATGTTTACACTGTTGACAATGTTTGCACTGCACTTCCACTTTAATTCCACTCAAATCTGCTGCTGTATCTACACTGTTGACATCCTACTGCACTACCACATCACACTCTGACACTGTATTCTTCTTCTTTTTGTTCTTTTTGTTGTTATTGTTTTTTCCCCTTTTTCCACACATGTATATTTATTCTTATTTTGCTTATAATGTTAAATCACTCTTAGTATACTTCTAACTGTTTGTGCTGCTGTAGCAGGTGAATTTCGCTCTGGGATGAATAAAGTCTTTATTTCTTTCTATCTATCTATCTATCTACCTATCTATCTATCTATATACAATATCTCACAAAGTGAGTACACCCCTCACATTTTTGTAAATATTTGATTATATATTTTCATGTGACAACACTGAAGAAATGACACTTTGCTACAATGTAAAGTAGTGAGTGTACAGCTTGTGTAACAGTGTAAATTTGCTGTCCCCTCAAAATAACTCAACACACAGCCATTAATGTCTAAACCACTGGCAACAAAAGTGAGTACACCCCTTGGTGAAAATGTCCAAATTGGGCCCAAAGTGTCAATATTTTGTGTGGCCACCATTATTTTCCAGCACTGCCTTAACCCTCTTGGGCATGGAGTTCACCAGAGCTTCACAGGTTGCCATTGGAGTCCTCTTCCACTCCTCCATGACGACATCACGGAGCTGGTGGATGTTAGAGACCTTGTGCTCCTCCACCTTCCGTTTGAGGATGCCCCACAGATGCTCAATAGGGTTTAGTCCATCACCTTCACCCTCAGCTTCTTTAGCAAGGCAGTGGTCATCCTGGAGGTGTGTTTGGGGTCGTTTGGAACCTGTCCTGTTAAACCGCTGTATGGTCTTGGCCACCGTGCTGCAGCTCAGTGTCAGGGTCTTGGCAATCTTCTTATATTCTAGGCCATCTTTATGTAGAGCAACAATTCTTTTTTTCAGATCCTCAGAGAGTTCTTTGCCATGAGGTGCCATGTTGAACTTCCAGTGACCAGTATGAGGGAGTGTGAGAGCGATGACACCAAATTTAACACACCTGCTCCCCATTCACCCCTGAGACCTTGTAACACTAACAAGTCACATGACACCAGGGAGGGAAAATGGCTAATTGGGCCCAATTTGGACATTTTCACTTAGGGGTGTACTCACTTTTGTTGCCAGCGGTTTAGACATTAATGGCTGTGTGTTGAGTTATTTTGAGGGGACAGCAAATTTACACTGTTACACAAGCTGTACACTCACTACTTTACATTGTAGCAAAGTGTCATTTCTTCAGTGTTGTCACATGAAAAGGTATAATCAAATATTTACAAAATGTGAGGGGTGTACTCATTTTTGTGAGATACTGTATGTATATATATATATATATATATATATATATATATATATATATATATATATATATATATATAAAGATATATATCTTTCCTGGCTGCTTGAACCATTGTATGTGAGTGTTCTGATGTCCCATCAAGGGTGTATCCCCACCTCGCTCTTAGGATTCCCAGGATAGGGTCCAGATCCACCATAACCCTGATCAGGATAAAATACTTATTGAAGATAAATATAAATAAATGAATCAGGTATGAAGCAGGTTTTTAATCATCACCCACAGTTGCTTCCTCTTACAGTAAGCACTATTGGTTTACTTCCTATTGTATTTCTGTATAGACAATGTTTCCCTTAACTCTGTGTCCTGTAAGCTACATTTGTTCACCACATTGTAGTAGTTTCTTCACCCTGCATTCTAGATTAAAATGTTTCTTTCAGTTGAGCTGCAAACATTATTACAACATTTTGGGAGTTCCTAATATCTTCTTTCTATCTATTTTCTTCTTGCACCTTGAACACTTTTTCACTTTTTCATGTGCACACCAAAGCCATCATTTATTTATTTCTTTTAAAATGTCTTTAATACAAATCACATGATATATCCAAGGTATAAAAAAGACATTCTATATACAGACATGAGAATGTACACTTCAGTGGTGAAGAATAGCTGCTAATATAACTCAAATCCACAGCTCTTTCTTTACGCAACACATCATTATCACATCATTCCTAGCTCTACATTTTTTTTTCATTTATCTTTCGCAATTGATTCATACAAAGGTTCTGCTCCGTATATTAGAAAATATGTGTGAATGTGAATATATTTGGATCAGCTTAAACACCTACTGTAATGTTCATTCAGTGGTTTCTTTTCTGTTTCCTAGTTGTTCCTTTTATGTTATATTTTATATTTACTAGTTGCAACCTGGAAGCATTTCACTGATTGGTCATGTTAAATGTTAAAGAGTGATACTTTAACTACATAATGACATCAAATCATGTTGCGTTATGTACTACTTTGTCATAACTAGAAATGCTGAACATGTCGAAATTAAAATGATGTTTTAACAATACAATATATAATATAACACAGATATCCATGTAGCAATCTATGGATCCAATGCCTTTATAAACTAGCAAATTGGTTCATATTGAAGCCTTGCTATGAATATTTCTACATTTAATGTTACATTTATACATATAAAGCAGGACGATGTGTTATGAATGCATTAAACTAATTATGAATGGGGATGTCAAGTACTAAACAAGTGCTAGTAAAGATCGAATGCACTATAACAAGTGTTATAACAATTAAAAGTTACTTAAAACTTCATCGATTATCTGAAATGTTTCATGCAATTACACATTCAACAGTAAGAATGTAACATTACCATGCAAATGAAGATCTACACAACACTGTGTACTCTATACACCCTTACAAGTGTAAGTAGCTGGCTGAATGTTATATTCGAACTGCCTTGTCTATCAAGAGTGAAGCATTATCGTCACATTTAGTTAAATGTTTAATACTTTAACCATTGCATAGGTCAAAAAATAAAACATTAAATATCACACATTGAGATGGCATCTTCAATATCACTAAAATCGTATAATGTTATGTAACGTAACTGTCTTATAAAGTTTTGCCAAAACATTTCCATTTATTTCAGTCATTCCATCTCAAGTGGTCCAATAATTCCAAAGTTGTTTGCTTAGCTGTTTTTAATTTTTCCAAAATAAATTTGAGTGATTACCTAGATGTATTGGCATTGCAAAACCACCAGTTGTTTTTTTTTGTTTTTTTTTTTTAACTTGGTTTAACTACATTATCACACTACTATTCACGCATGCCAACTGCACACCTGTACCAACATGATAGATCAGGCTGGTTTTACAAATCTCGCCCTCAAGGTCCACTGTCCTGCAGAGTTTACCTTGAACCTCAAACTCATAATTATTACAGTACAATGCTACTATGGAGTACTTATTTCTGTGAGAATTTCATGCTCGTATCTGGTCCCCCATCAGAAATATTCAACCCGAAAGTGAGGGGAATTTTTTTAAAAATTGCACTTTCTCGCTCCCATAAAAAAATAATAATAATAAGAGACGTCTTAAACCTGAAATGTTCTGCATGCACACTGTGCTTGCCTAGCACAGTGGTTTCCGTAAACAGCTGTACAACCAAAATTTGTTGTGTGCCATGACAAAAATTGCTGACGTAGTTAAACCAAGTAAAAAAGAAATTAAAAATGAATGGTGATGCCAATACATAGAGGTAATCACTCAAAAAAACAATGAGGAAAATTAAAAACAATCGAGCAACCTGCATTGGAACACTTGAGATAGAAAGACCCATTTACAATGTATTGTGCATACAGGGAGAGAGACATAAAAAAAAAAAAACTTCTGAGAATTTACAGACAAATTTGTCCATGAAATATGGAAATGCAACCCACAAAAAAAGTAAAACAAATATCTTGAGCAACAATATTACAGCTGTTAGGCTTCTCCTTTGTATGCAGGACACTTGGCAGCTAAAAGTACCATTTGAGAGTTAAATGCAGGTTAAGACCCTGCCACCAAGTCTGGACAAAGCATAAGACATCAGTATTCTCCTCATGTACACTCAACCAACACACACGCAGTCTTACTGAAGGCTTGTCTATGTGCCGTTGAAATAATGCACACGCTTATGCTTTCACACTAACCCATGTCACGTCGACTGGGTTTCTTTTATGCACTGGGCTGTGTGGAAAATCATTAATTAAAGAAAGTCGAAAACTTTAAGACGTACACACACAGTGCATGGCGAGATGATGGGGCTTGCTATTCTGTGCCAAACATGTTGGTTGTTTGTTTAAACTGGTGAAAGAGACCAAAGCTTGCGTGGAGTCACAGGACTGCTTTTCGGCATCGTCTGAGTCGAGTGAGGCCAGGCTCAGGTGCTGGTTTCTCAGCAGCGTCACCCGAGTGTGTCTGACCAGGAGTCCCAGGTCCTCTTTAAAATGGGGGTTGAAGAGCACATAAAGCAAGGGGTTAAGGCATGCAGGTAAGGGTACAACCACCAGAAGCACTGATTTGACCACGTCCGGGCCTACGGCGGAGATTTTCAGCAAGCCAGAAAATGACAGGAATGCTACAGGGAAGTAGAGGACACAGTTCGCGAAAAGAAGCCAGGCCACATGACGGATCATGGAGCAGTCCCAGAGCTTGTCATGTTCCCCTTTCTCTAAGCTGCAGTACAGACACGTGTAGGTGACGGTCATGACGAGGTAGCACAGAGAGTTGACCAGCACTTGAACCACCATCAAGCCTAAGCCAGCATGTTCTCCGAGAGGAAGAGGAAGGCAGAGCGATGATATGCCGTACTCACCAATGTGTAGGAGAGGTACTGATGTTACAGCCAATCCCAAGATGAAGCAAAGTGGCACTGCTAGCTTAACCATGGCTTTTGATGCGCTACAATCCAATGCTGCTTTGCCGTTATGCACAGAAAAGCTTCTTTCCACAGCAGCCACGGTCAAGAGGAAAACGCTTGTTTCTGACGCAAAAACCGACACGAAGCCGGTGAGCTTACAGCTTGTACTGCTTTCCCAGTTAGCGCCATACGTAGCAAAGCTACCAAAGGTGAGGGCGTCTACAAGAGCCATAACTCCACTGCATAGTCCTGTCAAGCTGTTGACCAGCGCCAGCAAGCCCACCAGCAGCTTTACGGGAGACAAAAACGTTGGCGAAAGAAAGATGGACACCATGACCATAGCGTTACCAACCAGGGACATGACGGCAATGATCCAAACTCCGCAGCGGACGAGCCAGCTCTCAAAAAGATAAAGACACGGCTGGAACGGGCCTGGATAAAAAGAAACAAACAAAACATTTAGATGGAAACGGAAGTAAGAAAAGCAATTGTGATGA
The DNA here is from genome assembly GCF_023375685.1 of Ictalurus furcatus. Lineage (NCBI taxonomy): Eukaryota > Metazoa > Chordata > Actinopteri > Siluriformes > Ictaluridae > Ictalurus > Ictalurus furcatus. The sequence goes on from NC_071273.1 coordinate 5,871,509, forward strand.
GGTGTTGTTCTATTACCTGGTGGTGGGGAGCACTGGACTGAGTGGTGTGACACAGTGTCATCTTCAGGGTCTGGGAAAAGATCCTCAAATTCATGTTCTCCTTTTAGCGAAAGAAAGAAAAAAATAATGTCATCCAATCAGCCTTTACTTTCTTACTTAAAAAAAACATTGTTGTGTCAGTGACCTGATTTATTCATCAATATGAGTATGATAAATAATAAAGAATTCTATTGCAAATTAACTATAAAACTTCAATTCTGCGAGCATGTATGCTTGCTTGATATCTCATTCAATGTAAAACTCCCAAAATGGCAGAGATGGAAGTGATCACAATAAACCCAACACGTAGAATCAACTTATATGTTTTGTTATGTAGCTAACATGAACCAGTAGGCTACTTTTTATTTTTATTTAATTTTTTTATTTATGCGCCTACATCCCCGTCTGAAATTATTGGAACGGCAAGGACAATTCATTTGTCTTTGCTGTAGACTGGACATTTGGGTTTGAGATCAAAAGATGAATATGAGAAGAGAGTTTAGAATTTCAGCTCGCCTAAAAATCGGGTGGTCTGATACAAAAGGTTCGATGTTTTGTGTTGTTTAACGCATCTAGATGTGAATACCAGGAAATAATAAAAGCTGAAATCCTAAACTCTTTTCTCATATCCATCTTTAGATCTCAAACCTAAATGTCTTTGGTGTATAGCACAAACAAATGAATTGGCCTTGCCGTTCCAATAGTTTCGGAGGGGACTGTTTTTCTCTTCCGTTTCCCTGTGAAAAGTCAGTTAGCGAATGTAAATACCCCCCGTAGATAACTTCTCAGTATATACTGAATGTACAGAGGAACGTCAGTTAGCCACAAAGGTGCTATTAATCCAGACATCTTTCAAATGAGAGAGTAAATACAAATACGCTTGGAATTACAGGAATTGTTGTGGGATATTTTGCATTTGGAAAAAGGATTGTGATGGTTTCAACTTGAAATATTTACATAACATTAATATTTAATAATATGAATCATTTTTGGAGCACTAAATATAATAAACCATTAGCCATTTCACTACATCCACCAATAGATCTTCTTTAATGGTAAAGTTTAGTTTAGTTACCTTTACCCAACAATGCAATAATGAATAATAAACTAACTTTTGTGTTTGATAACAAAGACATTAACCCAATTCGTCTCCTCCAGTTTGGAGAATTTTACTTGCAGACGGTGATTAGTGAAGGGGAAAGCAGGCGCACATGTCTCACTGCTCACAGAACCGAAGTGCACTGCACACTCGATTCACTGCTCCACGCTTGCAAATACTTTCGTGTGCACGCAATTCACGGCACATCGCACTCATTTTTAATAACCACGCTTGCTGATACTGCTCTGCGCGCTACATTAAAGATGCTGTTTAAATGCCTTAAAAGATCTCACAGTATAAAAACATTTCACAGTATAATCTCACCAAACTAAACTATTAATCCGCCTGCACATAACAATCATAACCTGCAACTGAAGTAGTAGAGTCGTAGCGTGAATTATATTTGCGTGTCATGATAGTGAAGCACGTGTACAAAACAGCCTTTAGCATGTTATGGCCCGGTCTTAACATAGAGAGACGGGAGTACCCATGCCATCCTGGTTCCCAGAACTCCACAGACAACAGCGTTTACCACATTAATTGGGTTTATTTACATAACGTAAAAAGGACAATGTAACATGTTAGAAAGGAGGAACGAGAATAATAAACAAAAACCATCTAACTAAACTTTAGCGAGCTACCTAAGCTAGTTACAAACCAAAAGAAAGAAAACACAGCAACTTCCCTAACTCCTTAACTTTAAGACAAATATTACAAAGAAAGGGTTCTCCATATAATTTTATTTACAGTAATATACAAGATTTGTGTGTTGTTTCAGATTTTCACCTTCCTCCTATATGATAATGATAATGAAATGATAATGAGTCTTTATTGGTCATGTTACAGCACAGTGAAATTCTTTTCTTTGCATACCCCACCATGTTAGGAAGTTGGCGTCAGAGCGCAGGGTCAGCCATGATACAGCGCCCGTGGAGAAGAGAAGGTTAAGGGCCAAACAGTGGCAGTTTGGCAATGCTGGGGCCTGAACTCCTAACCTTCCGAATAAGTAAGCCAGAGCCTTAACCGCCAAGCCACCACTGCTCCATAATTGATATGCAATTATCACAACACACACTAGTCACAACGCTATCTACCAGCCGAAATGCGAGCGAACAGGTCAGGCCTGGCAGTTCTACTGAAGGGAAGTCTGGGAACATGGAAGGCACCGGAAACCCACAGCAGAAGCAAACATTGTAAACATTATAAACAGTATAAACACTGCTATATTTATGACAGCCTACCACTTAGTTGTAATATAAATGATGAATAGCAAATTTGTTACAGAAAAATAAATGTTTACCATAAATGATAATTATACTAGTGGCTTTATGGAATGAGGTAAAAGAGATTATCCAAAGTATAGACACCTGGGTTGGAGGCAGCACCGTCTTTCCTTCCCACGTCATCGCTGATGTTCTTCTCTTTTTCCCAACCGATGGCATGTTTCTCACAGGTCAGAAAGGCACAGCACTGAAATGCATACGGCATCTCCATGACCCTATAAATGTGATGGCAAGCCTTTTAAATATGTAAATACTCTGCAATATTTACAATTGGTTTAATCATCCAAGTCCAAGCTAGATTAGTTCTGTGTGTCTGTGTGGGTTAAACGGAAATCTGTCAGAATAACAGTAGCACTGGACTTTCAAGCTGTAGAAGTTTCAGTAGAAATTTTACAACATAGGATGTCAAAGTAGAAATGCTAATCACTTTGTAGAAGAAAAAAAAAATCCTTTCCTTCTTAATAAAACTTCGAAAATATTCCGTCCAAATGTGCAAAAACGAATAACATTCGTAATTTATGTTACATACTGTACAGTGCCTTGCATAAGTATTCACCCCTTTCAAACATTCCTGTTTTTGTAGGGTTACAACCTGGAACTTAAACGGGATTTTCACATTTAGATTTAGACACTATATCGAACACTTGAAGAGGAAAACCGTTCGTTTATTGTGACACTAAGATTAGTGCTGCGTTCAAGGCGAAGTTGCCATGTGTAATTCCGCATCTACAACTGATAAAAACCACTGAAAACACCCCCTCGACTTTTAATTTCAACTCGTCAACTTGGAGTAGTCTTCTCAACTACCAGTTCCTTCCCCATTGGTGAACAACAATTTCCATGATACTGTTTGTGTAGGTAAGGCCTTCCAAAACCAATTTAGGTGTTTCACAGCAAGGGGGGCGAATACTGAATGCAATTACAATTATTTTGGTTTTTTTTTTTTAAATTTGTAAATAACTTCAGCAATCTAAACAATCTAAACTTATCTCCCCCTTTAATATTATGGGCTATTTTGTGTAGATTCATGATATAAAATCCCGGTTGCGTTCATTTTAGTTCCGGGTTGTAACACTACACAACGTGGAAAAGTTCAGAAGGGGTGACTACTAATGCAAGGCATTGTATATACATATACACATCTAACAAAGACAACACGGAACCTGAAATACAAGACAAAAGCCTATGCATATTCATTTGATGTTTTTGTTTGTTTGTTTGTTTGTTTGTTTGTTTGTTTGTTTGTTTTTTGTCTACCTTAGTCTGGGGAATTCCTCCACTGGAATTAGCTCTTGGAGGTCTACATTACCAGCCAGTTTCAGGTGAGTCAGTACATTCATCTCAACCACAGGTAAAGATGAGAGGTGATTGGAAGTCAGGTCACTGTAAAGAAGTCAAGTTATCCAAATACATCATTTTATATTGGTGAATAGCACTATATTTAGGTATGTGTCTATACAGTTGGTTTCAGAATTATTGGCATTTTTGGTAAAAAAAAACAAAAACATTATATATATATATATATATATATATATATATATATATATATAATATATATATTATATTAAAACTACCAAAACTCTAATGAACCAATTTGAAAGAGGATGCAGCTGTTTTTTGCACCATCCAACACACATTGAGGCAAAAACTTTTTGACGGATCACATTGGAGATTTGAGGAACTTTGCCTGAACTGGGTTCGATGGTTATATGAGACAAAACAAGTAGAACTCGATGCCAACAGTGTGGATGGAGATGCATCTGCCACCAGCAAGTCTAGTCCTTCTTCCTACTAATTTGTATGCCCTTTTGTAAATACCCTTAAAATATACTTCAAACATGAAAGAAGCTAACTTAACCCCCAGTTATAAGTATGGTGGAGAATCTGTGATGTTCGTGTTTTTCTTCCAAAAAGTTCTGGGAACCTTGTTAGGATGCATGGCATTATGGACCCTGTGATGTACAAGGAAATTTTCAGTGAAAAACTGCCTGTATCTGCCAAGAAGCTACAACTGGGTCATGGGTGGATTTTCAGGCAGGACAATGGTCCAAATCTACACAAAAAACTTTCACTGACCACTGAATCAAACTTTTGACATGCCCCCTAATCGAAAACCCCATTGATTGGACGTTCTGAACAGGAGCGTCCATAAGAGAGGACCTAGGACCCTGGAGGATCTGGAGATATTCCATGCTCTGTATTCTCCAATCTCAGCAAGCATTGTAGAAGACTCCATGCTGTTACAGCAGCAAATGAAGGTTCCACAAAGCAGTAGCACATTTACTTCAGTTAAGGTTTAAATTTCTCTCATATTTTCAGGGTGACATTATGATATTATCCAAATGAACCACAGACATTTTTTCACCACCGAGGATGCCAATCATTTTGGAGCTGGCTGTATACTTAATGTTAGCACTTAAATTATGTTCGTGACTCAGTATGCTGTAAGCTCTTGGCTGTGGTTCATTAATAAAGGCGCGCGTGTGTGTGAGTGTGTGTGTGTGTTAAATACTGGAACTCACAGTTTGGTGAGAGCTGGCAATTCAGAGAAGGAGAGCGGGTCCACAGAGCACAGCTTATTCCAGGCTAGGCCACTACAACAAGAAATTGACAATTTGAAAAAGTTCCAGTGATGGATGTTTATGTAGGATTCTTCCACTTGCTGAAGATATGAGCTGTCGGCCTCATGGCATTTTGAATTCTGAGTTTTTCTTCTCTTTTATAATTCTTCAGAAATGAGACACAGGGAAAACAAAGGGTTTATCGACACTTCAGTTACCACTTCAGCTCACATTTCACTTCATGTATAACCCATACCCAAGGTCATATAGTAGTATAATTATAGAGCATAGTGCATGCATTCTGTATTCCTTTCTTCAAGACATAATCATTCCACAGCAACAACTCTAAACTTCTTAAATCTGCATTTAGCCAAAATAATTTCACTTACTAAGGTCTTGTTCAAGGGTCAAGCTTGAACATTAAAGGATCTCAAAAATGAATTAAAACCCATACTGCTCTACAAAACATACACCATTTCAGTTATAACCATTACTCATAGAATCATTCTGCTGACTGAGCTGCCATCTTTTGTTAGATAGCAGCTGGCTGTTTAGACTCTTTGTGGGATGAACACATACTCACAGGGACTTGAGTAAAGGCAAACCTCGAAACGTGTCTGCTCGCAGCTCATGGATCTGGTTATGATGGAGATCACTAGTCAGTAAAGACAAGCACGAGTTATTGTTACATTGTTATATTATTGCTCGCCATATCAGCCTGGCGTAAAATGTCCAGTTTTATTCGTAACTCACATCTTTTGAATCTTTTTGCAGCCTTGGAGACTGGGCAGGGATTGGATTAGATTGTATGAAAGATCTCTAGAAAGAAAACACATCTGTGGGTTAATGCTGGGTCGTGGAAACAGGATAATAACACCTTTTCCACAAATCTATATCATCACTTGCCTTGTCGATGGATATTTCGTCAAATCTAACAAATAACTAGACATATTCTGTACAGTGTAGTGGCCTATGAAGAGTAAATAAGAAGTAAGAGCACTCACAGAAGCTGCAGGTTGGGAAGCTGCTCACACACTGTGGTTGGTAGAGATGTGATTCTTGCACCCGTGATAGCGCTGAAGACAGAGACAACTATTGCAATTGATTCCAAGTAAACTGCATTTAAATATCTTCAGATTAGTGTAGTTATTATGTGCAAGTCATGTCGTGAGGCAAAGTGGAAGCCAAATGGAGGGAAATAATTTGTGCTTTTATGGTTTTGCTAGAGAATCAGACAGGGTATGTATATATGTACTGTACAGTTGGTACAGAAAGTATTCAGCCCCTTCAGTTTTTTCACGCTTTACTGTATTATAGATTTAATAAAAATCGATTAAAGTTACATTTTGACTATCTGAAATTTTTTTAATTTAGATAAGCATAACCCTTTATTCAGTACTTTCCAGAAGCAATTTTGGCAGCAATTACAGCTACAAGTCCTTCTTGGGTAAATCTGTTCAAGCTCCACACACCTGTATTTGGTCAATTTCTCCCATTCTTCCTGCTAGATCCTCTCAAGCTCAATTAGACTGGATGGGGAGTGTCTGTGACCTGCCATCTTCAAGTGTCTAAACAGATGTTTTATGGGGTTTAAGTCTACGCTTTGTCTAGGACACTCGAGGACATGGGTCATTGTCATGCTGAAAGGTGAACCTTTGCCCCAGTCTGAGGTTGTGTTCACTCTGGACCAGGTTATCTTCAAGAACCTCTTAATATTTGGCAATTCCGCCAATTCTGACCAGTCTCTGTGTCCCTGCTGAGAAGCATGCCTATGGCATGATCCTGCCACCACCATGCTTCACCATAGGGCTGGTATTAGCCAGTTGATGAGCAGCACCTTTTTTTCACCAGATGTTCTGTAGTGCTTAGAGTTCAACCTAAAAAGTTCAATCTCATGATCTTGTTTCCTCATGCTCTCAGAGACCTTTAAGAGCATGCCATTTGTCTTTTACTCAGAAATAACTTGCCTCTCCCAATTCAGCCATAAAGGCTCGATTGATACAGTATTTATGAAATGGGTATCCTTCCAGCAGATTTTCCTATCTCTGCGGAGGACTTCTGAAGCATTCAAATATCTCTGAAGAAAGCACAATCTGCCCTCATGAATGAGTTCACAAAATGCACGAGTTTACAGATGCTCATGATTGTATAGTCGAATTCAAGCTCACGGTCTCTAGATGATAGGACAACCGCTGTTCCGTTGCGCCACTCGGGAGCTCAATTTTAATCCATTTTAAGTTAAAACTTTAACACCAAAAACAAGCAATCTCAATACATTCCAAACCCTCTATATATGTTGCTTCATCTTCAGTAACCACGTTATCCTGGTCAGGGTTGCGGTGAATCCAGAGCCTATCCCAGGAATACTAGACGTGAGGCAGAAGTGGGCAATTTAGAGTAGCCAATCCATCTACCGGCATATTTTGGTTTAGTCCACAAAGACACTGGAAGACCATGCAAAATATATACAGTTTAAACAACCAGAGTAATGCTTCCAACTAATGATGTGTAATTTGAATTGTATGTAGCAATACATATGCATGCAAGTTGAAAAAAAATATGTTTGTGTCAGTATTGGTAAATAACTCAACTGGACACATTGTGCATAATAACTGAATATTATTATATATTTCCAGTGCTCCAGTAATTCCAGTATTTTCCAGTGTATATATTTCCAGTAATTCCAGTATTTTGTGGTAATGCAAAAAAGGTACTAGAGTAAACAGTGTATTTGAGGACAAGGTTTCAGAGGACAGCGGGAACTCACAGCCTCTCCAGACTATGTGTGCCTGTGAGATCTGGGAACTGTGTGATATCTGCTGCTCCATTTAAAGACCTAAACACAACAGGAAAAAAAAAAATGTATGTAACACTCTCATTGCGGTTGAAGTTGGTGCTGTAATTTAATCATGAAGACAATAAAATGTGATGGTTCATTGATCCAAATTGTAGCTTGGCTCACAGTGTTCTGAGCTCTGGCAAGTGCTGGAAAGCAGACTGACCAACAAATTGTATGGGGTTGTCATAGAAGAATCTGCCAGAAAGAAAAAAACTAAAATATTAATAAACTGTGCCTTGATTCTTCTTTCAAAAGCAATTAAAAAAAGGAGAAGAAACAAATAAACTCTCAATCTAAATAGTGAAGAAACCAGAAACAAGCATTTGGTGTATACTGTATAGTTTAATGAATGATAGAAAAATTTGGATGGCAATTAATGCCAGAATTATGTAAGTTCTTTATATTATCAGAAAATAACAGCACTTATAAAGTTTCCAGAAATGTTACACGATTGTAAAAGTAGCCCCTTGAGATATACGTAAAACATCTGTGCATGCAAGGCTTTAAATACCTTTTGTGTGTATCCGAACGCATGTATCCCATGCATGTATTTTTAAATGTTTTTTAAAATACCCTAAAAATATCTAATTAAAAAAATAATAATAATAATAACCCATATTTGTCACAGGTACACAAGTTTTGATTTACATCATAATATTCTCACTGATCTATCAAAACATAATACCCAAGATTATATTCATGGATAATATTATCTCAGTTAACAAGCAGGACCATTAGCTTAGCACAGAGATTCTGCTGCCAAAAGTTTACAAAGTTACAAATCATCCACACATCTCAGAGCTTATTACAATATCTCACAAAAGTGAGTACATTTTTGTAAATATTTGATTATATCTTTTCATGTGACAACACTGAAGAAATGACACTTTGCTACAATGTAAAGTAGTGAGTGTACAGCTTGTGTAACAGTGTAAATTTGCTGTCCCCTCAAAATAACTCAACACACAGCCATTAATGTCTAAACCGCTGGCAACAAAAGTGAGTACACCCCTAAGGGAAAATGTCCAAATTGGGCCCAATTAGCCATTTTCCCTCCCCGGTGTCATGTGACTTGTTAGCGTTACAAGGTCTCAGGTGTGAATGGGGAGCAGGTGTGTTAAATTTGGTGTCATCGCTCTCACACTCCCTCATACTGGTCACTGGAAGTTCAACATGGCACCTCATGGCAAAGAACTCTCTGAGGATCTGAAAAAAAGAATTGTTGCTCTACATAAAGATGGCCTAGAATATAAGAAGATTGCCAAGACCCTGACACTGAGCTGCAGCACAGTGGCCAAGACCATACAGCGGTTTAACATGACAGGTTCCACTCAGAACAGGCCTCGCCATGGTCGACCAAAGAAGTTGAGTGCACGTGCTCAGCGTCATATCCAGAGGTTGTCTTTGGGAAATAGACGTATGAGTGCTGCCAGCATTACTGCAGAGGTTGAAGGGGTGGGGGGTCAGCCTGTCAGTGCTCAGACCATACGCCGCACACTGCATCAAATTGGTCTGCATGGCTGTCGTCCCAGAAGGAAGCCTCTTCTAAAGATGATGCACAAGAAAGCCCGCAAACAGTTTGCTGAAGACAAGCAGACTAAGGACATGGATTACTAGAACCATGTCCTGTGGTCTGATGAGACCAAGATAAACTTATTTGGTTCAGATGGTGTCAAGCGTGTGTGGCGGCAACCAGGTGAGGAATACAAAGACAAGTGTGTCTTGCCTAAAGTCAAGCATGGTAGTGGGAGTGTCATGGTCTGGGGCTGCATGAGTGCTGCCGGCACTGGGGAGCTACAGTTCATTGAGGGAACCATGAATGTTAACATGTACTGTGACATACTGAAGCAGAGCATGATCCCCTCCCTTCGGAGACTGGGCCGCAGGGCAGTATTCCAGCATGATAATGACCCCAAACACACCTCCAAGACGACCACTGCCTTGCTAAAGATGCTGAGGGTGAAGGTGATGGACTGGCCAAGCATGTCTCCAGACTTAAACCCTATTGAGCATCTGTGGGGCATCCTCAAACGGAAGGTGGAGGAGTACAAGGTCTCTAACATATACCAGCTCCATGATGTCATCATGAAGGAGTGGAAGAGGACTCCAGTGGCAACCTGTGAAGCTCTGGTGAACTCCATGCCCAAGAGGGTTAAGGCAGTGCTGGAAAATAATGGTGGCCACACAAAATATTGACACTTTGGACCCAATTTGGACATTTTCACTTAGGGGTGTACTCACTTTTGTTGCCAGCGGTTTAGACATTAATGGCTGTGTGTTGAGTTATTTTGAGGGGACAGCAAATTTACACTGTTACACAAGCTGTACACTCACTACTTTACATTGTAGCAAAGTGTCATTTCTTCAGTGTTGTCACATGAAAAGATATAATCAAATATTTACAAAAATGTGACGGGTGTACTCACTTTTGTGAGATACTGCACATTGAAAGTACTGAACAGGTCATTAGTGATTTGTGTTCAATATAATCAGAATTAAGAGGAGTTTAGAACCATTTTTAAAAAATTACTTTCTGCTTGTTCAGACCGTTAAATGCTAAATGCACTTAATAATAGATTAATCACATTTGGTATAGATCATAAATTTACACATACAGTATAGAGACCTACATTGTTAAGAGAGAGGGGTTTCCAATGAAGGCATGCTCAGGGATAGACTTGATGTTGTTGTTGTGAAAGCCCCTGCAAAGAAAAAAATGTAGACACATAGCCAATGAACTGGTGAAAATATAAATAAAGGTATGGATAAGTATGGGGAAAGAGGCACTGTGTATACTTACAGCTCCTTTAAAGTCCTCAAGGTTCTGATAGCGACAGGAAACTCCTCCAAACTGTTGTAGTTCAAATCCCTGTTAATACAAGACGGATTTGGATCACAGTATTTCGAGGAAAGTTAATTTGTCCTTCTGTTCACATTAATACATGTAAGAGGCTGATTAAAAAAAAAAAAACACTCAAAAAGTGTTAGTACTTCTTATAATTTATTACTTATTACTAAAGATGAGATATATATATATATTTTTTTTAGATTTTCTTATCTTTACTATTGTAATGCTCTTCTCACAGGATTTTCAACCAAAACTGGAGATTGGACAAAGACCAGTTGATGTTTTTCCAGTCTTCAACTGTCCAGCTTCAGTGAGTCTGTGCCCATGCCTCAGATTCTTGCTCTTGGCTGACAGGAGTGTAACCCATGGCTGTGATTAAGCCAAATCAAAGCCGTGCTGATATTCACTAGAACCGCGTGGTTGTGAGTGTGATATTGCTTTTATACACCAGTTCTATAAGCAAGAAATAAATACAGACTAACTGACAGTCTGGACACAATATGGTGAAATGTTTTGTTTATTTTGGCTCCATCAACAAAAATAGCTCCTGAAAAAGCCACAGCTGGATAGCGTGTTGCCATGCCAACGCACACAGACTAACTCACAGCCTGTAGTAAGTGTAGTAATGGTTTTAATGTAAGGAAATATTACTAGAAGTGGAATTGTATGTTGTGGACAGAGACAGGTGGACTGATACAAACAGTGAAACGTCCCAGTGCTGTTATACTAAATGTCAGCACTACTATTGGAACGCTGCTTGACCAATCAAATTAGTGGACCAGAACTAACTGCTGTATAATAGGGAATAAACGCGGCTGAACACGGATCAGGTGAACACAGTCAGGTGATAAACCAATGACAGGACAGGGGCAGAGACAGCAACAAATCCAAAACATGTCAAAACATAATCAAAAGCAATGCTTTGTTATTTATTTAGGCTCTAATCCAAATTATAAGTGATTCAGCATTATCAACCTATATGAGATATATCTGTTTTAAATAGGAGTATTTGACTGAATACTGACTGAAAGGTTATATTAACATACTTGCCTTGTTTAGTCATACTGCAAATCTTCTGTATTAAGTATAATTTGCCTGGAATGTGCAAAACATTTTCTGCTTCTACACTACTCCTTTTCCTAATGCACACACAATTCCAGGTTTGCAAGTAAAATATTCCCTGAGAGGGCAACTAAAGACTTTCCCTATTGAACTAAAACGCCTTTATCTTCTTTATCTGAGAAGAAGAAACTAGGATGGTAAAAGCGTGATGGACGGAGAATAGAGAGGGAAACGGAACGGCACTTTTTGCTGAATGTTAATGAGAGGTCAACTCACAAAGTCTCCAGGCTCTGTAGTCCATCAAAGCTCTGTTTTCCCAGGGACAGCACTCTGTTGTTATTGAGATGCCTGCAGTGAGACAGCAAAGAGAACAGTCAGATACACCCACCCCTCTCAGCCTAGTGAGCTGAAAGCTGACTGGAACAAAAAAAAAAGAGGTAAAAGACAAAATAAAGCAACAAAGACCCCAAGTTTTTTCTACACGTCCTTTCATTGTGCCCGATGTCACTCTAGACTAAAAAACAGACTACAAATATACCCTGAGCTTTATTCATTTTAGCATGACTATAAAAACAACCGTGATGATCAAAGGAAAGGAGTGCTTCATATTATAAACATCTTATTTGCGGGATTTTTCTCCAAGCCAATTAACTACTTCCATAAGTAAAATCAGACTAGCGAAGTAACTATGGAATTAAGATAAGAATGGAATACATTGTGTGCTGTGAAAACAAATTAATTCCTGTTATCACGTATGTTATAGCAACTATAAACAGTCATTCCCTCACCCTCCTATTTATTTATTTCTCTTTAAGATGATTAGACTCCTTTCATAAATGTTAGACAAATGCCTCCTTACAGAGGCAATAATTAGACATTTATCTTTGTTAAATATCAGCACATTTTTATCTGTTTATGTGAGCATCCAAGATTCAATCCTGAAAATTAGCTGTTACTATAGAAACCTTAACATGTTAGATCTAAATCTATCAGTAAATTAGTCAACTGTCCCATTAAAGGGAGATGAAGTAACCAAATGGTGTAATGGAGACAGGGGGCAGGGGGTCATGGTGGATTAATGGTTAGCATGTTTGCCTCGTACCTTCAGGGTTGGAGGCTTGATTGCATGCTCCCCCTGTGCCTCAGGGGTTTCCTCCAGGCACTCCAGTTTCCTCCCCCAGTCCAAAGACATGTGTTGTGATCTCTAAATTGTGTGAATGGGTGTGTGAGTGTGTGCAGATGTGCCTTGTGATTGGTTGGCACCCCATCCAGGGTATCCCCTGACTTGTACCGAGTCTTCTGGGATAGGCTCCCCTACAACCCTGTGTAGGATAAGTGGTATGGAAAATGGATGGATGGATGGATGGTAATTAAGCAGTCGTTTTGAACTGGTGGACTTTAACTGGTGAGCTTGCATGCAATCTATCAAGGGTGTGTTTTTCTTCTCCAGGTTGCTAGATACAGTGAAGAAGCCAGAATTTAGAAAGCACTTACAGAACCACCAGATTTGAAAGATTGGCAAACGCTCGGTCTGGGATGTGGGTGATCTTGTTGAGGGCGAAGGTCATCGCCTGCAGGGAGGAGAGGGTACGCAGGGCATCAACAGGTACCTCTGTCAAAGCGTTGTCATCCAGCCACAAGTGGCGCAAGGAGGACAGTCCATCAAAACAGTCTTGTGGCACTCTTGAGATGTGGTTTGCATCCAATCGACTGGTGAAAAAGAGGACTGGTTGGGTGTGAAAATCTCAAGTTCATAAATTATTGTTTAAAATAAAGTCAGAGTGATGTGGGATAGAGAGGACTTTAGACACACACACTTTATTTAGCACCATTACACGAATTTCTTCATTTGAAATGAATAAATTAACGAAGCTTTCTTAAGGATGGCGTGAAGGTGCAGAGGGTAGAGCTGCTGCCTCACAGCTCCAAGGTCACCAGTTCCATGGATTGGCTACACTAAATTGCTCCTAGCTATTTTCATTTGCGTGTGCATGGGGCCCTGCCATAGACTGGTGTCCCATCCAGTGTGTATTCCCACCTACATGACTACATTAAAGCGCTTACTGAAGATGAGCAAATGAATGAAGCTTTCTAAATAAACAATTTTGAGTGTCATTAAAGTGGAAAAATGACCAAATTACCAAGAATAACTGTAATAGCTTCCTATAGTCCTCACCTTGCAAAGTCTTGCCACTGAATAGTTTTCAATGGCAAGCCTTCATCTGTCTATCACTTCTGCTCATGTGCTTACATTGCTATTCATTCATATTCACCAACTCTTCCAGTGTACTAAAGTTTTCCTTTCAGGTGTCAGTGTGAGTGACAATATTATTACCTAGGTGCCTCAGTCCTTGACGACTAAACATTGCTACTTTCCTGCCCTTTCATGCCACCTTCCAATAACACTGGCAAAGTTTAAGTAGATATTAAAGACTGAGATTTAAAATCTGGTTTACTTCACGTAAACCTGCCAAAGAGCAGGTCAGATCACGGAGTATGCTGCCGTAGAAAGCATATATTTCAAGCTCTTCAAGCTTGGTTCCTGGAATGGAAACCTCCAGATCTTCCTGAACACTGTGGGGGATAGTAGTACTCTGTGGTTGCGCAGCACCCCCTCCATTCACCAAGTGGCAGAAAATTAAATGTTGATGATGTCGTTCATAATACACCTGACCTTTGTATAAGATAATGGATATCCACTGATTTGTGGTGGTGGTGGAGGATCCATTGTAGGGGCCTCAGCCTTCTTACTGGAACTAAAATAAGCCAAGGCTTAAAACTGGGTTAAATCCTTTGACTATCATTGAATTCATTTACATTCTATTTTGGAAACCAAGACAGCTCAAACTATGTGTTGAATTCAGGCAATATATTACAGTACTACTGAACTACTGAAAATCAGTTTAGGCCATATAGTCTAGAGGTCCATATTCAGAGTTGGTGACTTAAGTCCAAAAATCATGTCAATATTTACACAGGTAAAATGGTATGTATTCAGATTTCATGTGCACAGGTAATTAAACCAGTTTTCTGGGATCCCCATCCAGATTATGCAAATCACCTGCATGTAGTTCATGCTAGATTTTTTAAGTAGAGTCAGAGGCAAGGTTTTTCAATAGCATTTAGACCATGGCATTAAGACACAAGCAAATGCCTTCAAACCCGAAAAAAAAAAAATCAAAGTAAGAAAATGCGGGCTGATAAGAAAATTTTTTCCAACTTTGTTGTCAAATGTAATAGGATGTAACAAGAGACAATTAAATGATAATATATGAAGCAAAAGATAAATAAACATCTACTTTGAGACTAGTTTTGTGTAAAATGTCAATATATTGCTGCAGGAATAGTCATAAATTTAATTATCCACGAATCCCTGCAAATTTGGTTTAAAAAAAATGGCTTCCACCCTTATTATTCGTCAACTTATAAAACAGCACTATAATGTGTGCACTGGATATGATCGATCACACTTTTAAATACGGTGACAGTTTGAAGGTTAAGCTGACCAAGCACTCATCTGCTGCACTTACAGCTCACTTTAAGTGTTTCAGTCCATTACATAGGTTTCTCAGATTAAAATCCTCTTTCCATGGATGTCCTTGGTGGGGTGGAAAAACAAACCATTTCATGCACTTTAAAGGGACTTTAATTCATTAAAATGCTCATATCTATGTATTTAATATTGGCTTCAAATGGCATGGATTAGTTTTTTTAGTATAATTACAATTCCTAAAGCATAGATTTCAGTGTAACATATTGTCAAACAGAGGTGCTGGACTTGTGCAAGAAAAATGGACTTAAGTTCAAGTTCAGAATCGAGTTTAACTGAGCCACACCTTTGTTTTACTCAAACGCCACTCATTTCATTAGCCTTTTCTTGTTAAAATGAGTTTGTTCAAGTTATAAGATAACTGCAATAGACGGACATTGTAAGACACTACCCTATTTAAGGTTTCAATCATTTTAACCAATGGCATAATCTCCGCTGTGAAATTAGCTGAAACTAGATAGCCTATCTACACTCCATGACTGCAGCTCACCCCACTCACCTCATTCTGACCACTAAGAAAACAAAGGCCAAAGAAAGGAAGCATTTTTTCTCTTCCCTGACAACTATTACCAAAGATACCCAAAGAGACAACATACCCCAACAATGACCACCCTGTTCTCTTTGCCAGGCAGAGTGCTGTACAGAACAGTGCTTATGGATTAATGTGATCTAGGGCTGACAGTTTGCATGTATTCGAGAGCGAAGAAGCAGATGAGACAGAGATAAAGAGAGCAGATGGGTTCTAGCACGAATGCATTGAAAGATAATCTTCATTCAGCCTCCAGTACTACCCTTTCTCCGTCTTTTTTTTAAACTGATCAAAGTTGAGGCCTCACGAGGACTGAATTCATTTGGAGAAGTCTACGGGTCCGCTCTTTTGTGTCACTTTCTCCTTAGTTCCCGTCCACCCACCTTCTGTTTCATATGATAATTAACAGAGCCTTGGCACTCAGGGGGTCAATCTGTAACCAAAACAAGAAGAGAAGAGAAAAGAGAGAGTGTGTCTGACAGACATTAAGCCATATGTGTGCTCCTATGTACTCACAGGGAATGGAGGTTCTGCAGGCTCTTAAAGGCCTCTCTGGGGACCTCCTGAAGCTGGTTGTTTTGGAGCATTCTGTGTGGGAATGTGTGAGAAAAGTGAGCATCAGGGTCCAGAGAAGGTTAAAGAAAAGAACAGTAACAGGAATCCAGCTAAAGGAAGACATCAATTAAGATAATACCAAAAGATAACAGAATGAGACAAAGATCTTGTCACTGGTTACTGTCCACGTTGCGACATATGAAAACGCATCCCATCCCACATACATACTATACAAACCACACTGCTCTATTGTGGATGTATCACTACATGTGAGAGTTTCTTCCTATATTTGCTAAAACCAAATGTAAAATAAAACCAGTCTCAGTTGTTTTCAGAAAACAGTTGTAACACAACAGGAGGGACTCCAGAAAGTGGCTTTAGCTACTAATGCCAACCTATTAACAGTTAACACTAGGTCAGTTACTATGGCAACTTACACTCTGAAGTTTTATCTTCTCGGTTGGAATTTCACTTGAAATAAACCACTAGTGGTTATCAAGTTTCAAAATCAGCCTGTTATACGCCACTTTCATAACAACAATTCCTTTCCAAGAACATTTCACAAAATGCAGCACCCAAACTTCATTAGACCTACAGTTAGCATCATGTGCTGTAGTTCTTGGTCCGATTTGCTATCCTTAATTTGGATTAATGCCCAAATCAAAGTCTGATTTAATGTATATATATACTTGACAATAGGCTGCATTGCAGCACACAAGCCTAGCAGTGTGTGTGTGTGCGCTTACACAGCAATTCATGAATGCTTCGGGTAATGGAAAATTTAGGGCACTTGATATTGGGTCACTGGTCAAAAAAGGTTAAGAACTCCTGCTCGAACTTAAGAAATTACTCTACCTGGCAAGCCAATAGTTTAACACAACTCACAGGCGAACATGTAAACTGTAATAATGCAGTGAGGCTCACTCACAGAGTCTTGAGATTGACAAGTCCATCAAATGCTCCTTTAGGAATGTCCATCAAATCATTTCCTGCTAGTCGCCTGTGAAAAGCGCAAAAGCAAAACAAGCAAGAGGTTTAATCCTTGATAAAATTGCATGCCAATTTAGTTATGATGTGTACGGATATACATTGTTAGCTTTAGTAATTACGATTTAAAAAAATATTTAAACTGTTTTGATTTGAACCACCAATAATGTCTCACGTCAACTCCAATACCTTTCACGTACAGCATGTTAATCTATAAACTGTGATAATTTTTTCATCCATCCAAAAGTCCCAACTTTATTCATTGCCATGTATGTAGAGTTGAGGCCAAACGTTTACATACACTTAGGCTATATTCAACCTCAGTTTTTCACAACTTCACACATTTCATGTTAACATACAGTTCTATTGTCAAGTCAATTAGGGCATCTACTTTGTTCACATCAGAGCTAATTTTTAAACAACCGCTCAGAGACAGCTTTATTTCACCTTTAATTCACAATATTAGAATTCCAGTGGATCAAATGTTTATATACACCAAGTTCACTGTCTCTTTAAACAGTCTGGAAGATTCCAGAAATTGATGTAATGACATTTCAGAAGCTTCTGCCAATTGACATAATTAGCTTTGTGCTTTGGCTGTATTTAAGGGCCTACCTTAGAGCCAGTGTCTTTTTGCCCTTGACACCGCAGAAAAACGCATAGGTGTTTTGCTGGAAAAGACACTGGTGCACTTCAGAAAATAGATGGCATCATGAGGCGTGAGGATTATCTAAAAATACTGAAGCAACCCCTCAAGACATCAGACAGAAGAGACAAACTTGGTCACAACTGGGTCTTCCAGCAGGACAATGATCCTAAACATACCTCCAAAGTTGTAATAAAATGCCTAAAAACAACAAAGTAAAAAAGTATTGGCATGGCCGTCACAAAGCCTGGACCTGAATCCCATATAAAGTTTGTGGACTGAACTGAAAAAGCATTCCTGAGCAAGGAGGCCCACAAACCTGACTGAGTTACACCAGTTCTGGAGTTCAGGAGGAATGAGCTAAAGTTCCAGCAAAGTATTGTGAGACGCTTGTGGAAGGATACAAACAAGAGTTTGATTCAAGTTAAGCAGTTAAAAGGCAATACCACCAAATACTAACAAAATATCTGTAAACCTTTGACCCACTGAAAATCTGATATGGTCAATAAAAGCTGGAATAAGTCTATCTCGTAGCTATTATTGAGAAATGAGCTCTTATGGAAATAAAGTAGATAAACAAACTGACTTAAGACAGGAAATGTTTGGTAGCATGAAAAGTGTGGAGTTATGTTAAAAATAAAGGGTTTGAATGTCTTTAACTTGTGTGTATTTAAATTTTTGGCCTCAACTCTAACACTGAGCCAGTGTTGTGACTGTGTACTATAAGTTTTGGCACCTTTGTACTCTTCGGTCAGGGACTGCAAGTATGATGCAACTTTAGACAAATGTGTAAACTCTTAATAAACGGAAATCTTTATATCATTGGTATGAACTAAAAGGAACATACAACTGTAATTAATCACATATTAGTTATGACGTTTTATAGTCATGGCATTACAGAAGACATGGTGACTGTATTTTTAATAAGGTGAACAATTACAGTGTGGAAAATATGAACACATAGTGAAAAGACTGACGATAACGCTTTTGACACTAGTTAGAGACAGATTTCTACACGCTAGTATCCTGTTGCACCTCTTCAAATCAACTGCGCTCTTGCCAGTTTGCTTCAACGTTAAATTCCGCAATGTCTCAAGAAACACGGCAAGAAGGAGGCCAAGGGTCTGCGTGTACCCTGTATACCAAAGGGTCTGCATTCTAACAGGGTGGTGCCATTTGTTGCAGAGAGATGTTGTATCTCGTCCACTGCAGGGGCATCAGCAGGGGGAAACATGATAATGAATAAGGGCATGCATCCAGGCGCTAGTAACAGATTGGAACACCGCTTTCTCCGTATGTTTTGGGGCTTCCGAGAAATCGGTCAACTTGTGTGCAGCGATGGGCAGTTTGCCCTGGACAAACACAACAGCAGAGACACTACACCTGAGCAAACACTCATGGGAGAATTTGTTCTTTATAAATCATGGCTACATGTTCGTTCTAGCTGTGGGTTTACGGGTTAGACAGGAGGCTGAAAGAGGGCACGGTGAGGACAGAGGAAGACGTATGACGGCTACAGAGTGGTTAATTCAGTAAACCGGTTCAAAAGGTTTGTGCACTCTGGCCTCAACAGTTGCATGCTTGCCTTCAGCAAACAGATTTGGCCACACTGCTTGTTCGATATCTATACTTCAATTTAGACATATAGGATATTTTGTTTCTTGTCTTTTTCACGAAAATATGAATCATTGTTATTTGTGTCAAGATCTACAAACTCTTGTTCACTGAGTATAGTAAACAGTTGACATGCATAAGTTAAAGAACAGCATTGATTAAAACGTCAGCATTGTTGTTCCCAAAAATGGATAGAAAAAAAAATAAAAATACATCAGTGCAGAATAGAGTTTGTGCATAAACACTTGTCTGAGACACAGAGGTTCCTTAAACACAGTTAGTACAGTTTTTCCGTACTCTGGTATTCAGAATTGACCTAACATTCTTGATAAAATTCACTTTACTGTTCAACAGTGGTGTCTATGTTATATTATATACACAAAAGAGAGTCAGTGCAAATCGATACCAAAGCTCTTCTGACGGATCACCTTTATCCTATGATGAAACATTTCTATCCTGGGATAATGGGAGTGGTTTTTCCAGGATGACAGTGTCAACAGGACACGAGGGTTCACTGAATGGTTTGATGAGTATGAAACTGATGTACATGATATGCTACGGCCTTCACAGTCACCAGATCTCAACCCAATTGAATACAATTTTTTTTTTTTACATATTAACATACATTTAACATATTAATTTGATATGTTTGTGATTTGGGGAAAGTTGCACTGCTGGATGACCAAAATACAACACATATTTATGCTCCAGGCAGCCTGATTTTACTATTACTATTACTATTTACTTATTCCCAATTTATTCCCATTACCCTACAGCCACTTTCCTGGCCCCGCAGGTCAGCCATGATATTTTATATGTTCCAAACGTATACTTACTCTGTTACATGTTTAAACAGGAAGTTAGTTTTATTTGAACACAGTACTTTTCCAAGCATAAAACACAAATTCCCATAACGTCTAACAACGTCTAGGCCTTGGAAATTCTGTCTGCCAAGTCGTTAAGATATTGGGCCATAATTATGAGCCATGATCCTTAATAAGGTCCAAGCAGACAGAACTTCATTCTCTTCATCATCTTTATACAGTGGGGTCCAAACATCTGAGACCACATAAAAAATCTGGGATTTGTTGTTTTGTTTTGTTTTGTCATTTAAAATTGGAAACAAACAGAAGGTTTTAGAATTCTGAAATATTTATACCAAGAAAGTAAATTTCCAATCTCTTGAATATTTTGCACTATTTTTAGGTCTCTATTTCAATGTAAGCATATGTGTGATATCGACCTTGTTAACTGATTTGTAAAAAAAGGGTCAGATTTTCCTCATGTCTAATCTCTTCTATTGAATCATGTGTTCAGACAACACTCTGATAGATTGGATCTAAAACAGATCATAAGGTTTTACACAAACGTGTGGAGTCCACGCCAGCTCAAGTGCACACTGTCATTAAAGCAAAAAAAAAGGGGGATGTACAAAATACAAAGAAACTCTGAAATTCATTCGACTTTTCACTCAAGCTGTTGTTGTCAATAATATAATTAGTACGCAAAATTGTTGTATTAAATTAGAAAAGAATGCACGGCGGAAGTATTTTTTACTAGTGCGCTCCTATTTTTGGACCCCACTGTACATGTTTTGTACTGCATAAAACGTCTCATATTATAGTTTTATTTAATTAACATTTATAACAGTAACTCATTTATGACTGAAAAAAGTCTTGTGAACTAGTTCTTGTAAACAAGAACTTGTAGAGGTTCTTTTTTTAAAATAGAGTGAACGTTTGAAGACTTTGCCATTTAAAAGCATTGGTTTTGTATCCCTGAAACTATTTATGTGTTAATGTCATTATCTTGTTGGAAGATCTACCTGCAGCCAAGCTTTAGCCTCATGGAAGAGGCAACAGTTAAACTCCCTGCCATAAAAGATTGCGTTCACTGGATTTCTAACACACACACGCACGCGCACACACACACACACACACACACACACACACTTTTCCAGGTCACTTCCAGATTCACTGCTATATAAACAGCTCATGGACAGTCACGTAATGCGAAGCCTTGCCAATCCTTTTGTATTGTGTGAGTTCTAAGCCTTGCTATTTAGTATGGCCTTGATGTGCATGACCTCTGCTCTGTTTCTTGGTTTTGTTTTGGTTTTGTCTTGGATTACCCTTTGGCCTTGATTACCCTGATCGCGGGTGTTTTGACCTCTGCTTGATTTACCGACATTGATATTTGAATTGTGATCTTAATCTGTTTGCATCAAACCTCATGCACACGGATCCTCATCCTCATATAATAGGATTATTATAATAAGATAATAATGTTGTGAAGGAATGTTTTTGAATAACATTGATATGAGTTTTATTTGAGAGAAGGTAGGTAGTTTCTAAAATCGTTGCATATGTCTTTTTAATCCAGTACATCTTCCCCAATTCCCTTCTATTGCACTGATTTATTATGTTTCCCATACTGTGAATGCAAACAGTGAGTGTGTGGGTTTTGGGGGTTATACTCACAGCTCTTCCAGGAAGTGAAGAGTGGTGAAAGCGTCGCTGGGCAGCTGACTAATGTTGTTCATGCTCAGATCACTACAGACACATAAAGGAAAATTAAATCAGATTGAGTATCAATTTACTGGCAAATTAAGTGTATATTTTAACCACATCTCTGATATAATCCAAACATTAGAATTAGTATTCAAAATCCAACCTCTCATATTCAAACAAAGTGCAGTGTCATTATTGTCTGAATAAAAAGGATCAATATTTTCCCTGTACAGTTGCGCTCATTTTGGAATTAGTCATCTCAAATGCAAAATAAAACCTGTGAATATGTAATAACAAAGAATAAGAGGAAGCATCCACCCATATATATGTGCTTCATGGATTTTGAGCTTTTATTTACAGTAGATAGACAATGAACACTTAATGAACACTTAACTATTTTCACTCTGAGTTCGCCTATTAGCTGGAATTAAAATAAAATAAATAGTATTTTTCCTAGTTAATCTAACACTGAACAATGCCGAAAGTGAAAAGCTAACAATAGCTGTAAAATCACAGCAACTGGCTTAATAGCTTGAATAAAAACAACTGTTTAGTATGGCCCTTCAGATCCAAAAACCTCCCAAAACAACTCCATTACAAAGTTATGGAAAGGAACACATCAGGCGAAATAATAATAATAATAATAATAATAATAATAATAATAATAATAAAAAGATTACCAAGGCTTTGAAAACAATCTGGGTGTCTATCAAAACTTGATGACTGGGAAAGAAGAAACTTGGTCAGAGACTGCACCATGAACCAAATGGCAATTTTCAAAGCCTTTCTCAAAAATGTCTATCTGGAGGGCTGTATGACGTTTGTACAAAGACACTTGGAAGGATCCTCCAACAAACCGGCCAAATGTTTTGTGTTCAGATGAAACTTAAGTAGGCATAAATTCCAACACGGCCCATCACCAAAGCAACACCATCCTGACTGTGAAGCATGGTGGTGGAAGCATAATATTGTGGGGAGAATGTTTCTTATCTGCAGGGCCTGGGGAACTTGTCAAGACTGAGAGGAGGGATGGAACCAAGTACAAAGCGGCCGAAGCTGATGAAATCTGCAAAATGTCTAAAAATGGCTCGGACATTCATATTCGAAAAGGACAGTGACCCCCTAGGCCAAAGCTACCACAGAGTGGCTTGTTAGAAAAAAAGGTGGATGTTCTAGAGTGACCTAGTCAAAGCTCTTTACCAACCTTGTGGAGAGCAGTCCGAAAATACTGGTAGCTGTATTCGCTGCCAAAGCTACCTCTAAACTGCAGTACTGTCAAGTAAATGCACTCTTTTTTTCACTGCATTCACGTGGCATGTTTGTTTGGATCAAGGAAAACATGTCCCATTTAAATCCGTTATGTTGACAGAACCTTACACAACAAAATGTAACAACTCTGAAATGGTGTGTGTCCATTTTCTATCTACTGTATCTAATAAGCATCCCAAGTCCAAAATGTCTTTTCTCTTTGACTAGCAAAAGAAAGATCAACATTTATTGTACATTCTTAAAGGCGACAGAGTTTAGTTGCTGTTTTAGGAAAAGGGAATCTTCACAGCAGTGGACAAATACACCCAAAGTGGTGTGTAAGGAGATCTCCAATAAAAGCAGCACACTGAGACGCCTTCTAGGAAACTGGATTGACTCTAATCAACAATGCAGCAGCTGCATAATTAGGTTTAATGCGGGGCTGAGGGAGCTTGGAGAAAGTTAGGCAAAGTAAAAAGAGGCAATTTCATAGCTCCTCAATGTCTTTCCCAAGGGTCTAAAGTATCCAGGCAGCAGGAGGCAGGGAGGGTGAAATAAATTACAGGGCAGCTGACTCGCATAGGGCAGGGATATCTTTTCAAAGAAGCTGATGGTCACTCTCTTCCCTTGTCTCTCACTCTTAGCTCTGCTTCGGAGGACTGTCTCGTCCCTAAACGCAGAGTACAAAAGGAGGCCTTTTTGCCAGGTGGCTCACTGTGTCTAGGTGAAGTTGTAGGATACCTATCAATCTTATCAGATGGATAAAATTGTTAGGTACCATGCAGTCTTGTAATTCTATCAGCCTCATTCCTTTGGACCCATCATGAATAGCCTACTGGTTTGTGGAGTCACAGTGTCTGCAAGGTACACAAAGCAGGAGAAGAACAGATAGCGGCTTTGTTTGTTTACCATGGCCGCTCCAATTAAATGCATAGCCAAAGGAGCTCCTTGCCCTGGAGGAGAAAAGAGGCCAGGCAGTGTGCCCTCCTTCGGCCTTTGTGAAAATGTGAAACGTTCATCCGTCAAAACTACAACTGATGTTCACTGTATAAACAGCATGTATGCTGAGGGTTGCAAAACAATGTTTGATCAATGGTGAAATAATCTTACCAGTATTTGATTACACAACTTGAAAATCAGGCTCGGTAAAGAATAATCAAAGAAAGACGGGTGAATCAGGTTTCCCTGAGCGTCTTATAGCAGAACAGCCTGCACCTGCTGTGGTTCACTCTGCTGCCACAAAGAACATCTGGCACCATCCTTTAACTGGACCTTCCGTTTCAGTGAAAAGGGGAAGGATTGGTCAAACAGTCTCATATTAGGAAAAGAGGCAGTAAATTTCCTCCAGATGTTGGGTGTTGAGCTTTTAGCAACAGAACTCTTGTAAAATCTTAGTGAGAGAACTACCTTAAATACTCGGGTATTTTATGATGATTTTGATGGTCAGAAGGAGCTCAGTGATTAAAGCTGTGATCAGAAGATCACTCAGAAGAGTAACTCTTGGACATTATCGAATAATTGCTTTGACTGTATCCTCTCTCAATTATAAGCGGTTTTGGATAAAAGTGTCTACCAAATGAATTCGTGTAAATGATGTACTGCTATCACTACATAGAATATGGGAATATTGTAAAATCTTGCTGATATATACATACACTATATGGTCAAAAGTATGTGGACATCTGACCATCACACCCATAAGTCCCAATTCCACAACCATGGGCATGAACACACATTTAGTCCCCCTGTTATTACTGTAATAATAACCTCCGCTCTTCTGGGAAGGCTTTCCACTAGATTTTGGAGTGTGACTGAGGGGATTTGTGATCATTCAGCTACAAGAGCATTAGTGAGATCAGGTACTGAGGAGGTCTGGGGTGCATTCGGTGTTCCAGTTCATCCCAAAGGTGTTTAGTGGGGTTGAGGTCAGGGTTCTGTACAGGACAGATCTTCCAGTCCAACCTTCACACACCATGTCTTCATGGAGCTCGCTTTGTGTACAGGGACGTTGTGATGCTGGAACAGGTTTGGGCCTCTTAGTTCCAGAAAGGAAATTGTAACGCTACAGCATACAAAGACTTTCTATACAATTGTGTGCTTCCGACTTTGTGGAAAATTTTATTGGCCATAAAGTGTATTTCTTAATATAAGAGAATATATTTTTAATACATAGGATGTCACAATGTAAAAAATAAAGGTGTGTTCAAGTAATAACTACATTATCCACTATATCTGCAGAATTTCTCAGAAGTAACATTAGTACAAACAAGATATCTTTGCATTTGACAAATTGGCAGATTTCATCCCAGGCTCTTTATAGAACCCATGAGTTATGTAACATGGGGGACAATGCAATCTGACAAGTCAAAACCCATAGTACATCGGCATTTCTTTTGAAATATTATATTTTATGTCATGAAGACAAATATATATATATATATATATATATATATATATATATATATATATATATATATATATATATATATATGTTTGTTTCCTCATGCAACATGGATTTTTGTAAATTACCAGTAAAAAATATGCTACACACTTGTAATTGCTATAAAGGCTTACACACTGACAGGTAATTAGTATAAAAGCTTACGTATGAGGCAGCCTAACTGGTATAAAAGATTACACACCTAAAGATAATTAAACATAAATATATCATTAAGTCACCTAAACGCACAAGATTACATCTTTACAGATCATTAGTATAAAGATTTACACACAGGTAAAAGGTAGCACTTATAGGTAAGTTGGTATGAAGCCTTAAAATAATCATAGGTAATTGGTGTAAAGGTTTAATCCAATTTTATTTATATGGTACTTTTAAAGAAGCAGATTGTCACAAAGCAACTTGGATAAACCATTCGGTAAAAGGTTTCAGTATGGTGGAGTACTAATGTGTCTTCTTGGCCTCCCTAGAAGGCATGAAAAAAAACATGTTGAGATAAGTTTAGCTAATTTGATTGGTTATATTTAACTATATCAGATTGATTTGTTTGCTAATGTCAGGTGAGACTAGCATCAAATCCAGTAGCAAACATAAATTAGCTAGGCAGCAAGTCAAATTCTGGCTACTGGTAAATATTGGTTATTTACATGATATTTCAGCTCTGTTTAATTCAGAAGCAAACTCCGTAGCACTAGTTATTACCAGCAAACACATAAAAGTTACTTTTCACACAAAGACTCACACGCTTAAGGATGAATCGTGTAAAGACACACATGCTTCGAGATAAATGGTATAAAGACTCACACACTTAAGGATAAATGGTGTAAAGACTCACACACAGGATAAATGGTGTAAAGACTCACATGCTTAATGATAAATGGTGTAAAGACTCACACGCTTAAGAATGAATGGTGTAAAGACTCACACGCTTAGAGATAAATGGTGTAAAGACTCACACACTTAAGGATAAATGGTGCAAAGACTCACACACTTAATGATGAATGGTGTAAAGACTCACGCACTTAATGATAAATGGTGTAAAGACTCACACACTTCAGGATAAATGGAATAAAGAATCACATGCTTAATGATAAATGGTGTGAAGACTCACACATTTAGAGATAAATGGTATCAAGACTCACACGCTTAATGATAAATGGTGTAAAGACTCACACAATTAGAGATAAATGGTGTAAAGACTCACATGCTTAATGATAAATGGTATAAAGACTCACACACTTCAGGATAAATGGTGTAAAGACTCACACTTAATAATAAATGGTGTAAAGACTCACACTTACAGGTAAGTGGTGTAAAGACTACACACACTTAATGATGAATGGTGTAAAGACTCACACTTACAGGTAAGTGGTGTAAAGACTACACACACTTAATGATGAATGGTGTAAAGACTCACACTTACAGGTAAGTGGTGTAAAGACTCACACACTTAATGATGAATGGTGTAAAGACTCACACTTACAGGTAAGTGGTGTAAAGACTCACACACTTAATGATGAATGGTGTAAAGACTCACACTTACAGGTAAGTGGTGTAAAGACTACACACACTTAATGATGAATGGTGTAAAGACTCACACTTACAGGTAAGTGGTGTAAAGACTCACACACTTAATGATGAATGGTGTAAAGACTCACACTTACAGGTAAGTGGTGTAAAGACTCACACACTTAATGATGAATGGTGTAAAGACTCACACTTACAGGTAAGTGGTATAAAGACTCACACACTTAATGATGAATGGTGTAAAGACTCACACTTACAGGTAAGTGGTGTAAGCGCTGAGAGACTCCGGCAGTGAGGTGAGTCCTCGGTCGGCGCAGTCCACTCTCACATACACATCGTCCTCCTCGCAGGTACACTGGACCGGACAGCCGTCCGTTCGCGCGCGCGACCTACAGCACCACAGCAGCAGCACGAGCCAGTGGCTTAAACGCGCACGCGACAACATCACCTTAACGGCACGAGAGCGCAGCTGCTCGCGTTTACACACGTCGGGGGAAAAATAAAAAAATGTTTGCAACGATTTATTTATTTTTTTTATTATTATTTTATTTAAATCGTGCGCTCACGTGCTGTTTGTAAACACAGGTACTCCGACTTCAGCTGATATTTATCCTCGGAGAGTCTCTACCTCACCGTCTACGGTGTGTCTCGTGCGTCTGACGTCACTGTTGTACCTTATGTGTGTGTGTGTGGGGGTCGGTCGCGAGCGCGGAGGCAAATTCAGTCAGTCAGCTCGTGCTGAAAAGTTATGAACGGTCACGGTTGGGGATTTGGGGTTATTAATCTGTTGATGTTAAATGAGTTTAATCCAAACCTCAGTGGAGCAAATATAAGTCATTTATGAAGCTACTTGCTTTTGAATTAGTGGGAATTTCAAGAATCAAAAACCTCTTAAGCTCCAACAAATATCCACAATATCTGAAACATCTCATTATCATAGATTTTGGTGGGACAGGACAACATTAATAATGACAAGTTGCCTTAAACAAAATGAAATACCCACAAAGTAACCCCATACTAGGCAGTTGAGAGTCAACAACATACAGTCTAGCAGTATGGACCACATATACAATATGTCAAATGTTAGTGGACATCTGACCATCACACCATATGCGGTTCTTCCACAAACTGTTGCCACAAAAATGTTGGAAGCACACAGTTGTCTATGACGTCTTTGTATGTTGGAGCATTACAATTTCCCTTCCCAGGAACTAAGAGGCACAAATGATAATGTCCCTCTGCACAAAGCGAGCTCCATGAAGACATGGTTTGTTAAAGTTTGAGTGGAAGAACTCGAGTGTCCTTCACAGAGCTCTGACCTCAACCCCACTGAACACCTTTGGGATGAACTGGAACAATGACTGCACCCCAGACCTCCTCGCCCAACATCAGCACACCAGCACTAACAAGCTGCCACTGTTGGGCCCTTGGGCAAGGCCCTTAACCCGTAACTGCTCAGAGGTATAAATAAGATAAATGTAAGTCTCTCTGGATAGATGCCATAAATGAAAATTACTTCACTAATACTCTTGTAGCTGAATGAACATAAATCCCTACAGCCTCACTTTAAAATGTAGTGGAAAGCCTTCCCAGAAGAGTGAAGGATATTATAACAGCAAAAGGTGGCCCATGGTTTTGGAACACAATGGGTATGCTGGTCAGGTGTCCATATACTTTTGGCCATATAGTTTTGTTGATGTGCACACTGAAGAGCTAATATGATTAACCAGGGTTGCCAGGTTTCAGCAAAATTTCCAACCACACGGAAGACCTGAAACTAGCCCCCCCCCCCCCCAAAAAAAAAAAATCATTGGAGCACTGGAAAAGGGAGACACACGACATTATCCACTCCATAAACCACCTTTCTATCTGATAATCTCTATCTTACAATAGAATTGGTTCTGTACATCTCAGACCCACTGTCTGCACTAACAGTTCACCTTTGTTTGCAAAAAATGTCTTCGATTTAATTCAGATTATTTGTTATAAAACAAGACCTTGGCAATCCTGTCATTAACTGTCCTGTCTTCTGCTCACCCTAGAACATGGGGCAGAGAGTTTTCTCCTAAAACTCCAAATGCTCTATTAGTGCTTGTTGCAGAGGGCAAAAGAGGCAAGTAATGTGTCAACAGAATTTGACATTGTATGGTATTGTGAACAAGATCTTTATAAAAATGAACATTTATTCAACTACTGATACATGTGCTCCGTATGTACATGTGAATAATGAGTCTAATCTTTGATTAGTTATAGAATAAATTTATAATGAGCGCGTTAGTGTATTGTTTTTTTTTCTTTACAACTTGCTGCAAAGTTTGATAAACCCTGACAAAGTGGCAATTTGCTTCTAACAGCAATGTTTACTTAAATAACTGCAAATTAATAATAAATAACTGGTTTGTATGAACAATGGTGGCAGAATACTAATGTTTCATTAAAAAAAAAAATGTGTTCAACAGCACTAGAAACTAAATATGTGCTGTTAAATGGTTTACTTTTAGAATGACTTGATTCTATAAACCAGGTTACACTAAAGAAAAAGCTTCAATATAGAACCTAGGTCCTGATCAAAACCTACATTCTATGGCTTGCAGAACCGATTTAGGAAACGAAGAACGCTTAGCTGGTCAGCAATGGCCAGCTCACTGATAACACCACTCCCTGTCTACTCATTCTCAAATTCAAAATTTCAAGTTAAATATGAATCATTTTGCCTCAGTTATAACTTTCCTTCAAAAGGCTTTTATTTGGAAACTTCAATGCAATCACATGAGGAACTATTTCATGCAGCACCAAATAAATAAATAAATAAATAAATAAAATAATTCCAACATGTTTCCAGTGATATGTCTAGATGATGATAACTATCTCCACCATTTAGTCTAATTTGTGTATGGCTTGGTGACCAGACTGTGTAGGAAAATTGAATGCATATCTAACCACATACTTTGATAACAGAAGAATGGCTAATGTCAGCATGGTGTGGTTGAATTGCCAATCTAGCCAATCGAGCAAACAATATTTCTTTCATACTTTATTCACACCAAAAATATACCAGAGGACCTGGACCAAAAATGAACAATCCAGTGCATCTCACAGTACAGCTTGCAGTCCAACAGATTTATTTATCTTCTAAGCGTTCCAATTTTTATGCCTATTTCTGAGGATTAGAAATGATAACTTGGTTTGTACCACAGAAACAGCTATCCATGTTAATTGCACTGTCTTGCTCGACACAGTGTCTTGCTCAACGTAGTGTACATTTCCCATGATTTTGCTGAGCTTGGCTTTAGCCTCATGATAAAACTCAGGGTTCATGACTCACTTGTGTTTTTCTGCCCCCTGCTGACTTCTGAGGAAATTGGTGTTTAGCCGGCCCTTTGTAGACATGCTATGTGTATTAGAATTCTTAGAAGCCCCTGCATCTTTAAAAATGTGTGTGTGTGCGTGTGTGTGTGTGTGTGTGTGTGTGTGTGTGTGTGTGTGTACAGTGTACATACACCTAAGCTAGCGTCCACAAGCATCTCACAATACTTTGATGGAATTTTTGCTCATTCCTCCTGACTGAACTGGAGTAACTCAGACAGATTTGTGGGCCTCCTTGCTCAGACACGCTTTTTCAGTTCGGTCCACAAATTGTCTATGGGATTCAGCTCAGGGCTTTGTGACGGCCGTTCTGAAACTTTGACTCTCTTTTTTTTTTTTTTTTAGGTATGTTTAGGATCATTGTCCTGCTGGAAAACCCAGTTATGACCAAGTTTTAATTTTCTAGCTGATGTCGTCAGGTGCTTCAGCATTCCTAGATAATTCTCCTTCTTCATGATGCCATCTGTTTTCTGAAGTTCACCCATCCCTTTTCCAGCAAAACACCTCCACAACATGATGCTTCCATCCCCATGCTTCACAGCTGGGACGGTGTTCTTTGGATTAAAAGCCTTTTTTTTCTTCCATATATACCACTTATCATTATGGAGAAACAGTCCATTTCATCTGAACAGAGAATACTCATCCAAAAGGCTAGTGATCTTCTGCAATCTTCAGTCTGGCTTTTTTTATGCTGGTCTTGGAGTAGCACCTTGTATATCAACCTTTCAGGCCCTGACCATTGCTCTTAATGGTAGATGTACATACTTTGTTACATATCTGAGGTCTCCAACTTCTTCACTAGTTGCTTTGTTGTTCTCTTAGGATTCAGTTGAACCTTTCAGACCAAAGTTATTCATCCCTGGAAGTTCATTAGTGCCTCTTGCCTGAATGATTCAGTGTCTGTGTGGTTCCAAGATTTTTATATTTGCATATAATTGTTAGTACACATGTTAATGGAATAATCAGTTGTATGGAAATTGCTCGTAAGGAGGAACCAGACTTGTGGAGGTCCTCATTTTTTTTTTTCTGAGGTGTTTGCTGAGTTGCTTGGATTTTCTTATGGTATCAAGGCCAAAAAGACTCTGAAGTTAGGCAATTTTACAAACCCATGTGCAGTCCCAATTAACTCATAATTACGACAATTGGTGAACTAGAAGTCATTACATAAATTTCTGGATTCTTCCAGACTGTTTAAAGAGACCATAAACTTGGTGTATGTGAACTTTTAATCCACTGGAATTCTGATATCATGTATTAAAGCTTAAATCTGATGTGAACCTAGTAGATACCCTAATTGACTTGCCAAAAGAAATGTATGGCAACATGCATTGTTAACTGTGGGACCTTATATAGACAGGTGTGTGTCTCTCCAAATCATGTCCAATCAACGTAATTTACCACAGGTGGACTCCAATCAAGTTGTAGAAACATCTCAAGGATGATCAGTGGAAACAGGATGCACCTGAGCTCAATTTTGAGTGTCATGGCAAAGGCTGTGAATACTTATGTACATGTGCTTTTTTTGTTTTTTAATTTTAATAAATTTGCAAACATTTCAAATGCACATCACTTTATTGCCACCCTACCTCAGTGTCTTTACATGCCCTATCGCTCTATGCTACTTTGCTATTTGCTCTTCTGGTTATGCATTTCCTTTACTTTGTACTTTTACTCCACTCAATGACAATAAAGTTGAATCTAATGTAA
This sequence comes from Ictalurus furcatus, assembly GCF_023375685.1. Lineage (NCBI taxonomy): Eukaryota > Metazoa > Chordata > Actinopteri > Siluriformes > Ictaluridae > Ictalurus > Ictalurus furcatus. Next base: position 5,903,937 of record NC_071273.1, read on the forward strand.
TCTAATCTAATCTATTTATTATTATTTTCGATGTTTAAATTGGGGAAGGGTAAAAGTTGAGGAACTATTGTAATTTGCTGTTAATGGGTCAGAGCTGTTTTGGTGGCACAAGAGGGAGATACACAATATCAGGCAGGTGGTTTTAATGTTTTGGCTGACTGGTGTGTTTGTGCGTGTGTGTGTGTTTGTTGTTGGGTTGTTGTTTTTTTGTATGTATATATACAAAACACACACACACACACACACACACACACACACACACACACACACACACACACACATCGGCCAAAACATTAAAACCACCTACCTGATATTGTGTATGTATATATATGTATATATATATATATATATATATATATATATATATATATATATATATATATATATATAATCTTAAGTTCATATACATACATTTTTACCCAAAACACTTCTGCAACACTTACAGAAACACTGTACCTTACTCCTGTGTATCTTCACTAATGATTGAATGCAGGGCTGCACAGTTATACAGTTTACTTTCAGCGAGTGATCCAACTAGGGAGCCTTACTATTGCAGAAAATACAACCTCATTCATTAAACCTTAGCTCAGCAACAATAAACTCATACTTCCTGGCCAGCACTCCCTCACACTCCACTGTGCTTCTGTTAGTTAGAGAGAACCGGTTTGTCATTTCTGCATGTGCTTGGCACAAACCGTTCAGCTGATATGTAATATAAAATCTGTTTGGTCTTAAACACATAAATCACATTTCAAGTCTGCGCACGCTTTCAGACAAACATTCAAAGCTTGTCTGTATTTACAATGCCTTATAAACTACTGATAGATCCTGGGACCTGTACCAGAACTCCTGAAAAGGGTTTCTTCTTGTGAGTGGGGTGTCTGAGGAATTTAAAAAGCAATTGTTTTAAACTTATACAAGCATTAGAGCTAACAGTTCTCACTTGAAAATACTTTAATGAATTTTGTCACTTGTCATAAATTTCACTTAATAGATAACTCAAGATAAAAAAAAAACACACTCTCTTTAAACATTATCAAGAAAAGAAAACTATGATTACATAGCAGTATGAATATATTCATATTCACTCTTCATCATATAAGAAACATATATAACATATATATATATATATATATATATGTGTGTGTGTGTGTGTGTGTGTGTGTGTGTGTGTGTGTAATTGATATAAATTAATTCAATACTGCATATCTTTCTGTAATACATCTGTTAATTAAATGAATGTCTAATCATGTTTAGTGTTTATTTTTTCATTATTGGTTTTCTATTCCTTTATTTGTTTTTATTGTTTGTCTATATAACTTATATATAATATATTAATATTTGCTTTGGCAACATTGTTAAAACAGTCATGCCAATAAAGCACATTTTGAACTTGAACTTTAGAGAGAGAGAGAGAGAGAGTGCGGGAGAGGGAGAGAGAGTGTTTGTGTATATGTGTGTGTGTGTGTGTGTGTGTGTGTGTGTGTGTGTGTTTGTGTGTATTTGTGTGTGTGTGTTTATTGTTGGGTTTTTTTTATGGAGTACGGGGTGAAGGCAAATGCTCCCACAAGACAATGGAGAGGAAGGATATTAATATCTGACAGGTTTGACCTTGTCATTTGGCTGCTCCCCAAAAAAACACAAGGAATAGTGTTTTGTGTTTTTTTTTTGGTTTGTGACAGGATTGTGACTGTGGCTTTAAAAAAAAACAACAAAAAAACAAAAAAAAACAGGCACAAGTTTCCCTTAAGGTTACTGAGGTTACGGTTAGGGTTAAATTTAGCTGCATTAATAATTATGTCAGTGGAAAGTCCTCAAAAGGATAATAAGACGTGTGTGTGTGTGTTTTGTGTGTGTGTGTGTGTGTGTGTGTGTGTGTGTGTGTGTGTGTGTCTCTTTATCACTGGATAATTAGTGCTAAACGTTTGTTTATGTACTCCCATGCTTTTAGGATTTTCTGATAATGTGAGGAAACACACCCAAAATTCTCAGCCCCACCTCCCACGATTCTCTTATGTAACAGAGTTCGGCGCAGCACTGTTGTGAAGCGAGTCCAATTGAAACACATATTTCTCGTGGCCAAGAATGTGCTGGAGATTTGCTTGACAGTCCAGTGAAGGCTCTCTGGAGTCCAAATTTGGTCATTTTCCACCAGTGTAACCAAAACATTGCGATGAGGTATCCTTAAACAACAGTGAATCAACGCAGCCTCTGCCAAGAACCACATTAAAAACACTCGTGGGACCTCTGCTTATTTATCGTAAGAGAAGCAGGAACCCAAGTCCCCATTACTTCTGCTCACAATGGCTAAAGGAAGCGGCTTCATGAGAAGACTATGCATCGTTCTTAATATTCTGCTTGGGGTAAGACCAACTCTTAATGTAGTGTTGTTGCTTGTTTTTTTGTTTATGTGATGATTGTGCGGACGATTTGTTTGTTTTTTAAAAGAAAGCGAATTCATTTCTGTAACCTTTCTATTCTCAGTTCTTAGGGGTGGTCTTGCTTCTGGTCGGGATAGTGGCAAGCACTTTTAAGATTGATCCACTGATAAGTGGTTATTACTGGCAAGTAAGACCAATAATACTTTTCCTGTGTTTTTACAAAGCATAACTGCTGTATCACTGACAGAAATAATTGACAGATTCAGTATTATTAGTTTGCTTGTTTAGCCCTGTTTCTTATACTGTTATTTTACTCTTTATCATCATTATGTTATGTTTCTACTCCTTTTTATTTTTACATGATGCTGAAGATATGCAAGAAATTGTGTTATTGCATTCATGCCGTTTTATTTCAGGATGCGACTCAGAGTGTGCTCTTCAGCATTGGATTTGGATTGGCCACTATCCTGCTCTCCATCCTGGGAGTATATGGAGCATACCAGGATAATGTCTTGGCTCTACTTTTGGTAAGGCATTTATTTATATATTTGTTTATTTATTTTTACTTTTTGCTTTCGGTATCATGTGCAGTACACGAGTGCCCAAATTGTGTGTACAGAAAGAGAGAGAGAGAGAGAGAGAGAGAGAGAGAGAATAAAGTTGCCTTCAAAAATAATTACATTAATTTAATTTAACAATAAAGAGCAGTAAACAGTAATACATATTTGTCAATATTTGGTGTCATGGCTCTTTGCTTTAAAAAAAGAAAAAAAAAGAAAAAAGTAATTTTAGGTACAGTGTGTGCAGTTTTATAAGGAAATGAGCTGTAAGTTTTATTGAGCATCTTTTAGAACCAGACACGATTCTTCTGGAGACTTTGACTGTCGCACTCGCTTCTTATTTTTGCAGCAAAACCCAGCAGCCTTCATTATGTTTTTGTCTGAGAAGTGGTCTCTTATGTAATATCCTACTTTCTTTACTGACATACAAACATTTTTCTGCAACATTTAATTTTGTGCTGGAAAACTAATGCCTGGAAATCTAAAATGTTTTTGTACTGACTCGATAATGAAGTAGTCATAAAATACTAAAAATCTATATATGTATTTAAAAAAAAATACTTTTGCACAGCACTGTGTGCTGGATGTATTCTAACAAAATGTCCAGGTCCTCTGGCAGAAAAACAGCCCCAAAACATTAAAAAGATTCCACCATATTTAACCGTGGGCATGAGGTACTTTTCCATATGGCTACCTCTCTGTGTGCTCCAAAACCACTTCTGGTGTTTATTACCAAATAGCTCTATTTTGGTTTCTTCTGACCATAGAACCCGATCCCATTTGAAGTTCCAGTAGTGTCTGACAAACTGAAGACGCTCGAGATTGTTTTTGGATGAGAGTAGAGGTTTTTTTCTTGAAACCCTTCCAAACAACTTGTGCTGATGTTGGTGACTTCGGATTGTAGTTTTGGAGACTTTCTGACCCCAACATGTAACTAACTTCTGCAATTCTCCAGCTGTGATCCTTGGAGATTTTGTGGCCTCTCAAACGTCCTCTTCACAGTGCGTTGAGATAACATAGACACACGTCCTCTTCCAGGTTGATTCTTAACATTTCAAGTTGACTGGAACTTCTTCATTATTGCCCTGATGACAGAAATGGGCATTTTCAATGCTTGTGCTATTTTCTTATAGCCACTTCCCATTTTCTGACGCTCAACAACCTTTTGTTGCACATCACAGCTATATTCCTTGGTCTCTAATGGAATTTGGCCTATGTGTTACCTCATATTTATACCCCTGTGAAACAGGAAGTCATGGTTGAACAAGTTTCTGTTCATAGTCACCCAGGTGTGCTAAAAGCAAAAAGTAAAATGTCAATGGGAATATACTTCAAATATAGTTTTCTCATATGAATTCATAGGGGTGTCAATAATTGTTGCACACCTATATTTAACAAAGATTTGTTTTTGGATAAACCTGTGTTTTGTTTGCAATTGTTTGATATACATGAGAGGAGAGAGAATTGTTTTGTGAATTGTTTGAACAAAAGATCAAATGGTTAAAAAATTAAGACAATTTTCCAAGTCTTATTTGCTCATATTTAACAAGGGTGCCAATATTAGTGGAGGGCACTGTGCTTTTATAATTTTTTGCTGACTTGTTGGGATTGTCGACATAAGACATTTGGGTTTGTGGTCTAAAGATGAATATGAGAACAGAGTTTAGAATTTCAGCTTTTCCTGGTGTTTATATGTAGATGTGTTAAACAACATAGAACATAGCACATTTTGTATCAGACCACCCAATTTGTAGCCAAGCAAAAATATTGGAACATGTGACTGACAGGTGGTTCTTGTTACCTAGGTGTGTCCTGTTAGATTGATTGTTTACACAGATTGCTCTGAACATCTCTTGGTTTTAGCCTTCAGTTTCACCTGTGAAGACTGCATTTATTGTCAAAAACGACAAACCCACATGAAGACCAGAGAGCTGTTTATGGGAGAAAAGCAAGCCATTTTGAAGCTGAGAAAAGAAAGGAAAATCTATCAGAGGAACATTTGCAACTAATTAGGTTAATTGGTAATGGTCAGTAACATGATTGGGTATAAAAATTGCATCTTAGAGAGGCAGAGTCTTTCAGAAGTAAAGATGGGATGGAATCTGGATGGAAGCATATGTTGCTCTAAAACCTGTATATACCTTTCAGCATTGATGGTGTCTTTCCAGATGTGCAAGCTGCCCCTTACATAGGCACTAATGCACCACATACCATCAGAGATGCAGGCTTTTGAATTGAGAGCTGATAAAAAGCTGGATGGTCCCTCTCCTCTTTAGTTTAGAGGACGCTGCGTCCATGGTTTCCAAAAAGAATTTCAAATTTCGATTCGTCTCAACACAGAAAAGTTTTCCACTTTGCCTCAGTCCATTTTAAATGAGCTTTGGCCAAGAGAAGATGGCTGTGTTTCTGGATCATGTTCACATATGGCTTGTTTTTTGCATGACAGAGCTTTAACCAGCATTTGTGGGTGGCACAGCGAACTGTGTTCATAGACAATGAGTTCTGGAGCTGTTTCTGAGCCCATACAGTGATTTCCATTACAGAATCACGCCTGTTTTTAATGCAGTGCTGCTTGAGGGCCCGAAGATCACAGGCATGCAGTATTGATTTTCACCCTTGTCCCTTACTCACAGAGAATTCTCCAGATTCTCAGAATCTTTTGATGGTATTATGTCCTGTAGATGATGAGATATTCATAGCCTTATCAATTTTATGTTATTCTAAAATTGTTCCACAAACTGTAGATGCAGTTTTTCACAGATTGGTGAACCTCTGCCCATCATTACTTCTGAGAGACTCTGCCTCTCTAAGACACTCTTTTTATACCCAATCATGTCACTGACCTGTTGCCAATTAGCCTCCAGCTGTTTCTTTTTAGTAACACTTACTTTTCCAGCCTTTTGTTTCCCTGTCCCAACTTTTTTGAGACATGTTGCGGCCATCAAATTCAAAATTACCTTATTTCTTTCCTTAAAACGGTACATTTCCTCAGTTTAAACATTTTATATGTTTTCTAAGTTCTATTGTGAATAACATATGGGTTTACGGGATTTGCAAATCATTGCATGCTGTTTTTATTTACATTTCACACAGCACCCCAACTTTTTTGGAATTGGGGATTGTAATTTCAAGTTCATTCGTTTCAGAACACAATATGGCAATTTGTTGTAACACTTTGTTTATTATCCTTGCCAGAAATGTGCTTACATCATTGCTTTTCAAAGGCTCAACACCAAATGTCAGAGCTTGTGATAGTCTCTTGTGTTTTCACTTTGTCTCCACAGTACAGTATTTTCATGATTATTGAATTCATTGCCCTCTTGGCCCTGACAATCATAGCCATACTCGCACAACCACAGGTACGCTCCTGCTACTCAATTTCAAAACTGTATGTTCACTGCTTTACAACAAGAGTAGTCATGTCTTAGCATGTTATCTTCACGTAGTATTGCTGTTGTTTAATCAGGTGGAGAAGAAAATTGAAGAGAGTTTTGGAAACACGACCTCACTTTATTATGCAGATGACGTCTTCCGTCACGAGCTCGACAAACTACAACAGGAGGTAATACTTCTGTTGAATTTAAGATGCCAAATGCACTCAAGCCACAAGTTTGAATAGAGCATATTTGTGGTGGTCTAGGAAAACCCTTCCCATGGTGAAATGTTTATATTTTCTAATATATACACTCACTAACCACTTTATTAGGAACACCTGACCTGTACACCTCATCATTTGTGCAATTATGCAATCAACCTGTCATGTTAAGAACTTCAGTTAATCAAACATCAGAAAAAACGACGTCAGTGACTTTCACCATGGCCTCGGTGGGGCCAGATCGGCTGGTTTGAGTATTTCTGATCTTCTGGGAGTTTCATACACAGCAGTCTCTAGAGTTTACACAGAATGGTATGAAAAACAAGAAACATGAGCTGACAGGAAGGCTACAGTCACTCGAGTAACCACTCTTTACAAGTGTGATGAGAAGAAAAGCATCCTACAACTCAGAACTCGAATGTTTAGGTGGAAGGGTTATTACAGCAGAGGAATGATGTAGATTCATGCAATTTATGCATGTTACAGCAGAAATCAAGATTCAGCCGACTAACCAGTCTTCAATTCTCCAGTTTGGGTGACCATGTACCCACTATAGCCTCAGATTCCTGTTCTTGGCTGACAAGAATGGAACCCGATGTAGTCTTCTGCTGCTGTAACTCATCCACCTCAAGGCTTGACATGTTGTGTGTTCTGAGATGCTTTTCTGCTCACCACGGTTGTACAGTAAAGAGTGATTATTTGAGTTACCTGCCAGCTCAAAACCATCTGGCCATTCTCCTCTGACCTCTCTCATCAAACAGGCATTTCCAGCCGCAGAACTGTGAATGATTTTTGTTTTTCACACCATTCTGTGTACTCCAGAGACTGTTGAGTGAGAAAATCCCAGGAGATCAGCAGTTTCTGAAATATTCAGACCAGCCCATTTGATAGCAACAACCATGACATGGTCAAAGCCACTGAGATCACTTTTTTTTTCTCCCATTCTGATGTTTGGTGTGAACATTAACTGAAGCTCTTGACATATACCTGCATGATTGTATTCCTTGTGCTGCTGCCACATGATTGGCTAATAAAACTGATAAATAAAAACATTTTAAGTCTTTTGTTCTTCTGTTCTGATGATTTTGATTTGATTTTTTATTTTATTTTATTAATTTTTTTCATTTCCTTACTTTGGATCAAATCTATTAGAAAACATTTCCTTCAATCCTTATTCGTTTCCATTTTTACTCAGTGTAACGTTTAACTAATACTGTCTGTCTCCCTTTTTGTTAACAGGCTGAGTGCTGTGGTCTGCTGTATTACACTGAATGGCGAGATCAGATACCTTCTTCATGTGACTGTCCTCAAAACTACTCAGAATCCAGATGCGCAAAAGTCATTGTCAATATGCAAAATTATAGAAGTAATGAGGTATGATTTCACATGGCACATTAAAATTTAGCAATGGCAGGTTGTTGGGCCAAGTAAGACCTCAAAATGTCTTCTAATGAGACTACAAAATGTTGCATTTTGTATATTTTTAGTGATATAACAACATTTTGACTGGAAATATATGTCTCTAACACTGTCATTTAAGGCATGTATTAGATATATCAGATATTTACATTATTTAATCTAAAAAAAAAAAAAAAAAACCCTCCTGAAATGGATTCTTCATGTTCATTCATTTTTCTGAGGACTATTAATGACTATTTCTCTTTGACAACTCATGAAATGCTTGATAGTTAGTCGGATCAGATGTATCAGCAGTTGAGAAAACTTCAGATTGTTTAGGGTTTGAGTTTGATGGATTGCAGTTGATGAACCCAGTACTATGTCACTGCTTTCTTTATGTAGGTGAACAAAAAAGCTGGCACTGACCCGATGACAGTTCAGAGTTCATTGCGCTATGTTTATAAGACGGTAAGAGATGAAAGGCGCTTTTGCAGCTTCTCACTCATTCCCCATACGTAAAAAAGAAGAAAAAACGAGTTTCATTTTGTCTTGTCTTCCTCAGAACTGCGGCCCAATCTTAACGAGACATGTGAAGAACGCCTTGAGGATCCTGTTTGGAATAGTGTTTACCTTAGCAACTATTATGGTGAGACGAGTATATTACTACAGGAAAAACAAATCCTCTGTACTGAAGATAAGTCACTGCAGAAACATGTGCTCATTTTGAATTTTTTTTATATTTCTATATCAGCTCGCTGCCTTGATTGTAGCCTTGCTCCTGTGGCATAAAATCAACACACGGCTGTCAGTCACAGGCATCTCACACGATGATGACAGAATGAAGTATGAACTCCAGCCACACAAAATGGCCTGACACGATTGTCATCCTTAAAAGGTCTCGGGCCCTCATCAGGAGAAAGCTGTATAACCTCAAAAAGATGTCTTTCTGTATATGTTTCCTGTAACGTATCACTTAGCTGCAGGTTCATTCAAGCCTCATGTTCTATTCACTAGCTAGCAAGGGATGCCTCGTATCTATTGGTTTTATGGCTGTACAGTTGTAATTTGTATTTATTTTGACCAAATATGTCTTTTATGTCTTCACATGCTGGGAATCCTCCTAATAGCAGGTGTACATGCAAATCAGAGAGGAAGACATTGGGGATAATCTCTAGAATAACTCTTTAAAATTGATTCTAACGGTTAATTAGAAACATTGAGCAATTTTTTTTTTTTATTGTTCCATTTTACATCAATTTTTCAACAAGTCAACAACCTTATTGAGTAGAATAGAACATAAAGGTTAATGATAACCGGATAAGGATGTGTTTGTCATTAGTAGTCTGGTAAATAATGTTTTAATGTTTAGGGCAGCTAGATTTATTTTCATAATTAGTTGCACATGTATCTTCTACCATAAGACTAACATTAAGTTCATAATGGTAACGGTTCACAAGACTTAACCAACAATAGTAACAAGGACAAGTCAGTCTGAGACACATTAATTATGTTTATATTGAAATTTTCGTGATGTGTTAGTGATACCGATCCTAATTGGTCGCTGTGACAAGTTAGAGGTTGTTTGCCTGCTGACGTCGTTGCTAGTGCAAATCTCAAACATAATTGCTAATTGTCAGTTTCACTGTTAGCGCCTAAAAACATAAGAGCTAAAGTTTCTTGGTCTTATTGCACCAAAATTTATAATCAGCTACAACTAAGAGATATCAAGTATGATAGCTTTGATGAAGGACAACACGATTAGCATGAAAATTGAAACATTGTAACCTTAACCTTTTGAGGCGAATTATACAGATGAGGAGATGAGTGAGCTGGAGAGACTGACGGACTAAAGTGCTGCTGCATGGGTCTTGCTATCAGTAAACGGTCAAACGGCATTGTGGGTAATGTAGAAAACCATTAACCAAAGTAATATAGACTAATACATCGAGTAGGGAAGTTTTAATCAAGCCAATTTAGAATTACATTCTAAAATAAATATTGTACTATATTGAAGATTAGGAATTAATTATAAAGTAGAATATGGATATGCAAGACATTCAGGGTGGATTTTGTTTTTCTCTTTAATGGTAATAGTGTCCTCAGTCTGCTTGTTAATATAGTCTGAATTATATTACAGCAGCCATATAATTTAATAAATTAATTCATTACAGAACATTATCTTTTATAAAATACTTGTAGTATAAAATACAGCTTATTTTTTTAAAATCATGTTTTTAGACAACAGGAAGAAACCTTTTTTCTAGAAATAAAAAAGTAGTAAAATTATTATATCAGCAAAACTATAACATAAATCATATAATTTACTGGCAAATGTAACTTGGTCCATATATTCATCGGCTTTTGCTAAATATATTACTGATATTCTTTAAAATATTATTTTAAGCTTTATTTTATGTCATTATTAATAATTAAATTATATAATGAAGAAGAGGCATACAGTTCATTATTTATTTATTTATTTGTGTCTATCAGCAAGAGGCTACCTTATTTAAATGACATTTTAGATTACAGATTTGGTCACATGAAGTGCTCAACAGTTTGAAGAAACTGGTCAAAGCAGAAAAATTGTGAGAACCTGATATAATGCTTTCATTTCCCCAGGTCTTCATCCTCTCTTTATCCTGTTTTCGATCACAATTTGAAAACGGTTGTTAAGAAATCATGGAAAATGTCTTCATTAACTAGTAAGTAACATGTACGAAGGTCTCTGGTGAACTGATCTGAATTATTTGGCCATTTCTGGATACTTTTACCAAATATGGAAACAGTTGGATGGAAGGAATGTCATCTGTGGGATCAGCTGGAAAGGAAAATAAAGTTATGCTGTTATTATGTTTAAACGTTTCATTTAAACAGGACAGACTATAAAGTAGACATAGCCTTTACTTTTGTACTGATTACTGTTACAATGTGTATGTCCCACACAGAGTGTTTTGAAATATATGCCACTTTGTACTATTGATGTCCTGACACTGTTTAGGATGCATTAGCTACTATTATGAGAAATAAATAACAACTGCTGTCGCTATTCTATTGTAATTATTGACTTTTGGGGAATAAATGTTATTGATATTAAACTGTACACATATAAAATACTTTTATAAAGAGGTGAGTTGGGCTTTTTGTCTGGTACTGAATTCTGCTCAACTGCATGTATAAAAGATCTGCACCAAAGGGCATAATATTGTACAATTTGTCTATATATCAATTTTGTTTTTCTTCAAACAGAGAATATGATACAAAGTTGCTGAAGTGTATAAAAAGCCAACCCATGTGGGCTGTGGCGGTTCATTAATCAACCTACTGATACGAAGATCTTTTGTTTTCAATTGCTAGTCATAATGATAATGAGTCTTTATTTATCACGTATATATATGCACAGTGAAATTCTTTTCTTCACATACCCCAGCATGTCAGGAATTTGGGGTCAGAGCGCAGGGTCAGACATGATACAGCGCCCCTGGAGGAGAGAGGGTTAAGGACCTTGCTCAAGGGCCCAGCAGTGGCAGCCTGGCAGCACTGAGGCTTGAACCCTCGACCTTCCAATCATTAACCCAGAGCCTTAACCACCAAGCCACCACTACCCCATTAGTCATAGGATATAGATGTCACGGATTAAGGTAGCAATAAGCACAGGCATTACTTTATGCTAAAAGGATGTGAGGTTTAATCACAAGCTTGTTTCTAAAGAAACTACGGGCAAGACTGAGGGGAAAATGGAAAAATACGATATCCTTTCACTCTCAGAATCACTTACACAAGGTGTAAATGGAAAGTTTTTGCTTAATCTCTAATGAACACAATTGTCAATATCTTATTATGATAAGCCGTAGCGCTGTTTGGTAGAATTGTGAGCACCTGACATACCTACATTTATAAAAAAAAATATATATATATATATATATATATAAAAATGTATTTTTATGACTTAATCACCTGAAAGACTTAGGAAGTTTCACCATTCCATTTACTTAACTATTACATTAGTAAATAACCCCCCCAATAAAAGTGGAAATTTTCACTCCAATTTCATTTCGACAGCTGGGGATGGTGAGGGCAAACACGTGCTTCGTTTGAGACACGAAAAGCCAGCTGCTCATGCTGCATCACAGGGCAGCATAACACACTCAGTGTGGGAAGACTGGAATGGAAGAACTCGAGTGTCCTGCACAGAGCCCTGACGCCAACCCCACTGAACACCTTTAGGATGAATTGGAACACCGACTGCACCCCAGACCTCCTCAGTACCTGATCTCACTAATACTCTTGTAGCTGAATGATCACAAATCCCCACAGTCACGCTCCAAAATCTACTGGAAAGTCCTCCCAGAAGAGTGGAGATTATTATAACAGCAAATGGGGACTAACTCTGGAATGTGATGTTCAACAAGCACATACAGGGTGTGATGGTCAGGTGTCCACAAACTTATGGATATATAGTGTATATTTTATTTTCATTATTGTTTATATCAGACTGATAAGCAATAATACAGTAGTGCAAACCTCCTCATGAAATCCCCAGTAGATCAGCAGTTTCTGAAATGTTCAAAGCATCCCATTTTGGCACCAACAACCATGCCATGGTCAGAGTCACTGAGATCATACTTTTTCTTCATACTGATGTTGTATAATGTGAACCTTAACTGAAACACTCCTGCAAAAGCCTTTAGATTATAGACAGTTGTCAAGAGTAGTAGATCATAATGGGACAGTAAGGATGGGACCAAATAAATATCTCATACAAATCTTGTCAAAGCAGTATAATCATGAATTTGTTTAACATTTATCACACAATGCACTAATGGTTATAGAATTAGATGATGATGATGATGATGATGTTTTTAAACTGTGAATGTCTTCAGCACCCTGCCATCATTAGTAGTCTTTTTGGAGTGTTTCCTAGATTTCGCTCACACATAGTTCACTCACTCCCCTGTCAAGATAACATCAAAACATTGATTCATTGTTCATATTTTTATTTTATTCACCTACAAAGTACTTTCCTTCTGGATCATTTGGTAAAGGTTAATGATTGATGTTCTAGGTAATATTTCGACTCAATTCTATAGAAGGTGGACTTCAACAGAAGCTTTAAAATAAACTTTGAGGATGAACCTCAAACCTGGACATCTGGTTCTCATTGTTAACAAAAATGCATCCCAGAATTCTTGGCTGATTGGAAGAATTTTGCTGCGTTTGTCAGATTCCAGAGGTCTGGTCTTCTTTTTAAAGGAAACACTGCAGCCATATAAGTGCTGTGTTTATAATGTTGCTCATTTGTTTGCTTGCTTGATGATTGCTTCATAATCAATATAAAATCCAATGTTGTGGCGTAGCCTTTATACTATATGTGTAGGGTAATATTGGGAACAGTGGGGTTGACAACCATACTGGATATCTGATGTAAAACTAATGTGCTGAACAGATGTAAGCTGAAAGTATATTTCAGTATATTTCTATAATGATGCAAAATATATAGTAGTTTTCACTTTTATTACATTACAATATTATCCTGACCAGGACAATGTGGTTACTGAAAGTGTTTAAGTTAGTGACTCAGTGATGTACAATTTATTTTGTATGTTACACATCTGTCTATATTATTATTATTATTATTATTATTATTATTATTATTATTATTGTTGTTGTTGTTGTTGTTGTTGTTGTTGTCTCATTCTGTGTCTTAACTTTATTTCTACATGTATTTACTTCAACTTATTTTACTCACAGATTTATTTTAAAAAAATAAATACAAACCCACTTTAATAGTTGAAGGCAGCCTACATATTTATACAGTTAAAACGTTGTTACAATCATGTGAGTACAAAACTCAAATTTTAAATGTAGACATAAGTAATAATATATTTAAATTTACAGCACTTGGCAGATGCCCTAATCCAGAGCAACTTACATTTATCTCACACCTACATAATATACTGTAAGTACCATCAATTAACCTCATTTATCAATCTTTTTGTAAAGTTGTGTGTAAATGCCTACTAAATGATTTTCTTAAGATGTTAAAATGTCTCAGCTGATGCTCTGGACTTTATGTGTTGCACAGCATTAAAAGAAGATGCCATGACAAATGGAACTGAAGAATCTGAAGAAAATCATACCGGCTCTGCACAGACTCTGTTCTTATGATGCTATTTCTTTTGTCACAATTGAATGATTCATTTATGGGTTTGTGTTGGCTCGCTTTCTTAATTTTTTTATATTCTTTAATTGAATATTAATAACATCAAAGGACTAGTTTTCACGAAATGTTCTCGATTTTCGACACTTTATATTTTCATGAGCATAAAGATGATTTTACATCAAAAGTAATTCAGTCTGCTTTGCTTTAAGACATGGAGCATTCATTTCTGTGGTCTAGTTTAGCACTACCTGTAAATATTCTAAACATGCATTACCACTGTATATGATCATATAAAGATTGTTAATCGAATGAAATTTTCATTTCTACGCTCTGTGGCAGTTTAGACTTTCACAAAGGTTGGATTTTTTTTTTCTGCAGACTGAAATATCATCTGCACGCTGTTTAGATTGTGGGCATGCACTGCAATAATATAGCATGGATGTTGTAGTTTGTAGTGTTTAGTTAGAAGTTAGAAACCATGACTATACCATAATAATAACACACTTATTTTATTTTAAATAGCCTCTCTGTTTGCTGGCAGTGTCCAGTGTAAAGTCTGATTAACATGACAGCAGGTTGGACTGCGGTCACATAATGGAGGCTGAGACGGAAGCAAGTGCAGGTAAGGCAGTTTAATGAGAAGAAAAATCCACAGGGTTAGGCAAACAGGCAAGGGTCAAATGATCATGCAAACAATCCAAACTAGGCAAGGCAGAGAATCAAAGTCGAGGGAATAACAAAATAAATAATAATAAAAAACAGAGCAACGACACAAGGTAAAGGCTTGGTAAATGACAGAGACAAGTCAACTGAGCGTAATACTTTGCACCGAACAATGAGACACGAGGGGTTTAAATACTCGGAGTGGCTCAAGGTCCCTTTCCAGAACCTTCACACTAACTGTCCCTCAGTGGTGGATTGAACTTCCAACCTCAATCCGGACCGCAGAATCTGTCACTTCAAAAAACAGCTAAAGACCCACCTCTTCCATGAGCACGTAACTAACCCCTAAAACGCCAACCCCACATTATCCTTTTTAAACAAAAACAAAAAACCTTACTCTTACTTAACTCTGTGCACTCTGCTTCTCTAGAACTCCATTATAAATCTTGTATGGTAGCACTACTTGTATTGTTCTCTGCATGATATATCGCTTTGCTTATATTTCCTCATTTGTTAGAAGCTTTGGATAAAAGCGTCTGCTGAATGAATAAATTTAACAAACCTATCTTCATAATTATTTGTATCTATATGATACCTTACATTTGTGGCGCATGCATTGTCAGTTGTATTTTCTTACATGTTTTATCAGGACAGGGTTTTTACTTTGTCCCATAATTCACCCTTATACCTTATTGATTTTCTGGCTCTAGTCCCGGCCTGGTACACTTCATCCTGGAAGTCTTATCTGTTATTTTGACACTGGTATGCAAGCTTAAAGCGATTTGATTGGAAACACAGTTCTGGTGAATGTCTAATTTCTAATTTATTGCCGTAGAGTAAAGCTGCTTTAGACAAACACAAGGTTCCTCTTACTCAATTTACACACTTAGAATGTAACCTGATTAAAAATTGTTTGATAGTTTTAGATTATGCTTCTAAAAAGAAACAACTGCTGTGCAGTAAAACATATCCAAATATTAGATACACAGATTATGCTTTGTCAATATATTCTATGCTCTCTCTCTTTCTTTTGTTCAGACGTGTTTTCATTTAACATTAGTCAATAAAATGTGTTTTTAATTAGGAAAAAAACTCTACCTCCCAACACCAGCGTATCATCTGTGTGTTTGCGGGAAACTCTGGTCTAACATTAGCTACACTGCTAACAAACCTGGCTATTAGCTTGGCAGCTAAGATTAAGATACATATTATACTGAGCAGAGTTAAACATTAAAATGAGTAGCTGGTAAAATCTTCTCCTTTCCTATTAATGCTTGGACATGAATTATACAATTTAATACGTCGCTGAATGCTGGTGCACTTGAAAACATGGCTACCCATTTTAATGGTTCGACACAATACAATATTGATCGTAATGTTACTAACTAATAAACTTGATCAAATTGGTTTTAAATATACAAATGAATGTCACATAAAAGTAAATTATTGCAGAGCCTGAGGATGTGCTGGGAGCGACTGTAGATACTCCCTCTTTCCTCCAGGTAGGTGTCAGTTAAAAAGTTATATTTTAACTCCATTTGTAACCTGTAGACTGCTTCTGTCTAAGTGTGTGTGTGTGTGTGTGTGTGTGTGTGTGTGTGTGTGTGTGTGTGTGTGTGTGTGTTAAGGTCGTTGAGCGAAACCTCCAGCTGCTGCCCACCGAACCCCACGATGAACCTTCAGTTGTCGTTCTGGTGACCAAACATTTCATTTATTTACTGAAGTCGATCACCAAAATGTCCTAAGTTGTTTTTACTGTAAGGAAAGTGACAAGAAGCACTTATGATCCCCGTGCTCTACTTTTCACAGCCTCTCAGTGCTGGTGAGATGAACAGCGCCTGGTATAATATTCAGTTCCTCTCTTCAGACTTCTTCATCTCCCCGTCTGGGGTATTCTACAGTCCTGCAGCTGAGATACAGACACACCTTCCTCTTTACAAGCTCTAATGTTTGGATTTGTTTTTTCTATTTACATGATAAGGAGTCCAGAGCGTCAGCTCTGCTGATTTAAAACCACCAAAACCTGCTACTCGGATCAGGAGGTAATCACAGTCTCTATCACTCTGATGTAGAGAATTGACATTAATGATTATTAGATAAACACTTTTGTGAAATAGATCTTGAGGTTTTGTAATTGTTATTTGCACTGATTCTCTTATCCTATCAATACAGAGGATTGTTTCACTGGCATACAGGTAAGGGATTATTCGTGTTGTGTCACAAAACATTTGTTAACTGCAGTGAATAATTGTGTTCAATTTAAATTGTTGTCTTCAGTGTGTATCTGGGAGGGTTACAGAATTCATTTCCTGTGACCGCATGGAGAGTGTCACCATGCCACTCGAGGACTATGTGTTAAATTTATTACACTCTCACGATGTGTATATGTAGACAGTAACTTATGGAATTTTGTCCGTTGTACATTTATTTGTCTGCACTGTCGATATTTGTTTTTGTTTTTGTCTTTTTTAATTAACAGCAACCCTTTGAAAAGGTGACCTGCACCTACCTGTTTGTGGGAGCAGATGGTCAGGTGGACACCTCCACTTGGGTTCAGGTTCATGATGATAACTCTCCCTACAGTGATTCAGAGAGTGAACCAGACTCTGAGGTAATTCCGTGTTTCAGACCGGATGTTTATCAACATACGCCACTATTCCCCTGAATGTGCGGCTGTAACATTTACTGTGGGAGATTTAATGACTCATTGCTAATGTGGCTTGCAGGAGAAAGAGGAGAGCCTTAACTTTTTGGAGTTGGAGGTGTCCTTTATTAGGTACGAGTCTCTTCATTGTTTAATGGTGTAACGGTGTAATGTATATTTAAGACACACTAAGTATTTACACCTCTTGTTTTTAGCTACCCATCTATCAGAGAGAGGGGTTACTGAGATCGTCCTGAAGCTGTGTGCTCTCCGTAAGGCGTTCTCTGTGAGTAAAACCGTTGTTTAGCTGCTGTTATTGTGCAGGTAAATTACACTCTGCTTTAACTTATATTGTGTGCTGTCTTATATTCAGACTCTGCTTGCCAGCATCCACAACCAGAACTTCCTATTTGTGGTGGGAAAGAAGATCGTGATGCATCTGGCAGCAGCTAACAACCATGTGACTTCAGAATGATAATAGACTGTTTTATTTTTGTGTAAAATACTTTCAGTTACTGGACCCCAAACTGTTGTAGTGGTTAAAAAAAAACCGGCAATGGAAGGTAATGGAGGTAATAATGACTATTGGAATAATTAGAGTTATAGGCATTTTTTGTTTGTTTTAACAGGATGTGTTTGGTGATCAGCTGGCCTATGAGGCTCTGATTCAATTCCTGAGAAGTTCTTCTAATCAGGAATCGATTGTGACAGAGCTCTTCGAGGCCCAGGTAAGCTTGCAGATGCCTGAGTAAAATTACAGATGTTTAATTATAAATAAAATTAATTGTAAAGTAACACAACTCCAAAGTAAATTTCTTTTTGTAACTTTTCTCCTCTGTGCAGCTTCACCACTACAACTTCGTGGATGTGTTTTACGAGCTGCTTCTCTTCGGATACTTCACGAACGACTCGGCTCCTGAGGCAGTAAGTGTCTTATCAGGAGATTTAAAAGTGATACTAGAATGTAGTTTCAGAACATGGTCTATTTGATCTCATTTTGTTTTCCCATATTTTTATCCCTGATATTCCTAAAGTGTGAGGGAGGATTCTTGGAGAGCCTGTTGGACGTTATCATCACGTGGGACGTGGACGTGTGGGAGCCTGCAGCAGAGCAGTACTTCACAGTGCTTACTGTAAGTGTTCAATATCTTCTGATGCCACGATACACAAATTCTCAGCATTGCATCTCTAACTCAGTGACACTAGGTTGGATTTGTGTGTGTGTGTGCATGTGTGTGTGTGTGTGTGTGTGTGTGTGTGTAATTTGTCAGTAGGATCAGCTGACAGTGCTTTGTAAAGTAGTGTTTTCTCAGCCCCTGGAGCTCTACAGCGACCCAGCAGCCTTAGCCAGGGCAGTTTCGTGGCTGCTCTGGCAGCATGTCCCGCTGACGATGGACACGTTGGAGAAGCTCTGAGCAGTGTCATTCTCTCTAACCCCTACCCCCTTTATACACTCACCATCCACTTTATTAGGAACACCTGTACACCTGCTAATTTTTGCAGTTATTCAAACATCCAATCATGTCCAATCCAATGCATAATATCATGCAGATACAGGTCAAAAGCTTTGGTTAATGTTCACATCAAACAGAATGGGGGGAAAATGTGATCTCTGTAACTTTAACCGTGGCATGGTTGTTGGTACCAGATGTACTCAAATACTCAAACCAGCCCATCTGGTACCAACAATGCCACTGTTAATGCTACAGAGATCACACTTTTTCCCCATTCTCACATTTGATGTGAACATTAACTGAAGCTTTTGACCTGTATCCGCATGATGTTGTGCATTGTGCTGCTGCCACATGATTGGCTGATTGGATAACTGCATAGATGAGCAGGTGTATTAGAGTAGATGGTGAGTTTAAGTTACACTTCATGTAGAGCTTTTGCAAGACAATTTCGTTCCCTTTTCATATTTTGATCTTTCTCATCACTACTTTTCCCTACATTGCTCACGCTCTCCACAGGTAAGTATACATTAATTTTGTTATATTTCAATTAACGCAGTAACAAAAAAAATAACTCTCTTCTTGTCTTCATTCACAGGTCTGCACAACGAACCCAGGACGTAAGGACCACAATTTTATAATCCATTGTAGTCTGTGTAGCCCTTTTTTTTTTTATTTCGATCATAATTGATATGATTGCTTTTTAACTAGATTGTAAATGTGTATGTGTAAATGATGTGTCTGTGTTTGCCATTCATCACTCTATGAAGAGCCTTAAGATTATATCCTGAATAGAGTACATCTGTAAATAGTATTAACTTTTAGTACAGTGCTTATATAGTTTAATTTAATAAAAAAAACTTTCATTTGCTCCTATTGCAGCCTCATTCTGATTATTTCTATTCATCAAGATATATATCATGTTCATTTAAAAAGCAACCCGAACACACAAAATTAATTTCACACTGATATACAAATCCTTTTTAAAGAACGTCATAAACTTCGAGTAATTCGATAAAATACAGAAAATGATAAATAATAAATAGATATTTATAGTGTTGGAAAATTTGTTGCGAGACCCAACCTGTCGAAGTCTGATTATAGTCTGAAATTCTAATTGTAGAGGACCAAAGTACATGTATTAGTGGATTCGTTTACATGGAATATTATTGACAAATGCAGGAACTGAATCATTATAGTATGGTATCTATATCAAGCCATTACTCTGTTACTTTTTAAGAGGAAATATTTTTTAATAACAGCATTTCAGGACAAGTCAACCAGAACAACAACAACGAACCCATGGTTACAAAGTTTGTGAGAGGATAAAGATTTAAAATTTAGAGGTATGCATATTATCTTTCAGTCATTCCATAACACACTGTTAGTGAAACGCTAGAGTGGCTATAAAACAGAAACCAAATCAGTGCACACTGTCCATCACCATTAACCAAAAAAACAAAACAACAACAACAACAAAAAAAACATCTTCAAGAAAACAAAACAACTTCATGGAACAGATTCTTGCTTGAATCTAATGAGTTTTAATTTGAGCTTCATAGAAATAACAAAAGAGAAGAAAAGTAATTACTTGAGAACCATTATCCTTATACCCTGTGGTTCGGGGGTGTATCAGTGGTTCGGGGGGCCAGAGAGATCGGAAGGGGGCACAAATTGTTTTCAAGAAAAAAACACAGACAGGGCATCATTTGGGTCCTCAAGCAATATTTTATTGCTTTTCAAATAGAATGTGTATAAATGAAAAACTCTTCGTTCTCTCTCCTTCTGTATTTTATTTTTGCTGGGGAGAGGCGGAGCTTAGTCTGCCTTTTATCTAGCTGTCAGTGCAGACCAGTGTTATCAACTCAGCCACTTCAGACCCCTTTAGAGACTTTTTTTTTTGTTAAAAAAATAAATAAATAAAAATACCTTAGCGACTTTGCAAATGTCCCCAGTACTGTCCTGCAAGCGTGAGGTCTTGCTTTCCCTCTGCACTCACACCTCTCTCAGCATCTGCTCTGTTCAGTGAGGGTCTGAGAGCCAGAGATTTACTGTCATGGATAACGAGATGCGCCCTTCGTCCCAATTTACATCATTCTTATGCAAATGTTTTTAGAATGTTTTAGAGGAATGTAATGCAACATGTTTTACATGTAAAATAGTACATTATTGCAGCCTAGTTCTCTTGTTCAAAGTAGTTATAGTGTTCAGAAACAAGATCAATTTTCAAGATCACCCTTTCTTTATCAATCAAAAGATCATTCATGTTCCATACCTGTCCGTTATGTAGGTTTATAAAAGTCATAAAAGTTTTTTTTTTTTTTTTTAAATCATAAAAGTTATGAAAAGTAATTTTAAAAAAGTACAAAAACACAAAAGAAAAAAATATCTATAGCATTAACATCACAGTTAGGGAAAACTATGGAGAGGATGATTACAGATAGATTAGATCACTACATAGAAAGTAAAGCTCTTCTCTTACCGTATCAGTCAGGATTTCGTAAAGGGAGGGGGACAGTGGATTCTGTATTATGCCTAGTGTCAGAAGTCAGGAAATCTCAAGCTAACAAAGAATGTGTAATTTTTTGATGTTGTATTTTTTGATGTTGAAAAGGCATATGATATGCTTTAGAAAGACGGACTTCTTATTAAACTCGACAAATTAGGAAATTAGGAATAAATGGTATATCCATCCATCCATCTTCTACACCGCTTTATCCTTTTCAGGGTCATGGGGGAACCTGGAGCCTATCCCAGCGAGCATCGGGCCCAAGGTGGGGTACACCCTGGACAGGGTGCCAATCCATCGCAGGGCACAATCACATACACACTCATGCACCCATTCATACACTACGGACACTTTAGACATGTCAATCATTCATGTCTTTGGAGTGGGGGAGGAAACCGGAGTACTCGGAGGGTACACCCTGGACAGAGGGAATAAATGGTAAGATATATAATTGGGTATTAGACTTCCTGAACAGAAGTACAATAGAAGTTAGAGTAGTGCAGAATATTCAAATATATATGCAGTGGAAAATGGTACCCCACAAGGCAGTGTATGTAGCCCAATACTGTTTAATATTATGATTAATGACATATTTGATCAGGTTGGAGAAAATATAGGTAAGTCGTGTTACGCGGACTATAGGGCACTCTGGGTTAGGGGTCGGAATATAGAATATTTAAGAAAGAAAATGCAACATGCAATAGGGAAAGTAGAACAGTGTGCAAATGAATAGGGATTTAAACGATCAATTTCAAAATCACAAGGTATATGTTTTTCTAAACGTCATAAAAATCTTGAACAGGTCAAGGCTGTGAGAGTTTTAGGAGTGCTCTTTTATGAGAAGTTGACCTGGTGTCCACATATAGATAAAATTAAGAACAAATGTAAAAAGATTAGTAATGTTCTGAGATGTCTGTAAGGGCAAGACTGGGGAGCAAGTAGGGCATCGCTCATAAATATCTATCAGGCTCTTATAAGAGCTGCCTTTGATTATGGCTGCCTAGCATATATGTTGGCGTTACAATCAAATCTTAAAAAGCTTGATGTGGAACAGGCACAAGCACTCCGGATCTGTACTAGACCATTTAAATCATCACCAGTGACTGCAAAAGCAAAGGCACAAAATGCAGGTCTCAGTCAGCTACAAGTAAGCCCCATTGTGCCGATACCAACTGTACCACCCTGGAGATTCATAAAACCATCTGTAGATACAAGATTACAACAAATATTAAAAGAGAAATCTAAAATAGCACCACAGTGGATAATAGTTCAAAACTATATGGACTAGTATCAGGATAAATTACTCATATATACAGATGGGTCAAAACAGCCAGTGACAGGCCGCACTGGTGCGGCTTTTTTCATTCCTCATTATGAAGTAGCATTCAAATAAGAGCAACTGATCATTCATCAGTGTACACTGTAGAACTATTAGGAGTCCTATTGGCACTGTAGTGGTTGGGGGGAAAAAATCATCAGAACCAAGATGTTGCTATAGCTTCTGACAGTCTATCAGCACTATCAAGCATACAGTCTGGGAAAACATAATGTAGACAAGACATTGTCTACCAAATACTTCATCTGCTTCTCATACTCCATGCTAGGGGACTGAATATTTCCGTCTTTTGGGTTCCTGCACATGTAGGGGTAGAAGGGAATGAAACTGTGGAAGTACTGGCAAAAAGATCGATAAAGCATGAAACAGTTGATATACAAGTACCATTAAGTAGAGCAAGAGATTAAAACCATTATAAAGGGACGCACACATAAAATACGGCAGGAATACTGGGACATAGCTGACACCGGATGACATCTATATCCATCCATCCATCCATCTTCTATACCGCTTATCCTTCTCAGGGTCACGGGGGAACCTGGAACCTATCCCAGGGAGCATCGGGCACAAAGCAGGGTACACCCTGGACAGGGTGCCAATCCATCGCAGGGCACACTCACATACACATTCACACACGCATTCATACCGACATCTATATACCATACAAAAACCAGTAGGCATGAGTGTGAGGCAGGGCAGAAACCCAAAGGAAGAGATGAAAATTACGCATCATATTATATGTCATGATGGCTTAAATATAATGTTACACGAAATAGGAAAACACCCCAACTGGACTCTGCACCCACCGCAATACACAAGAGACGGTAAAACACATTCTGTTAGACTGCAAAAGATATGAGAAGGAAAGAACTGAGCTAGATGCAAATTGGAAAGCATCTCTAGAGACATTAGAGAACTTGCTGGGAAAAACATCTGGTAAAATGCATCGTCCCCTAATAAACTATCTCAAAAATACTGGGATAAGCGAGAGACTTTAGTGATTTAGTATGAATATGTAGTATATAGTTATTTATTTATTTTTCAAAATGTTTATTTATGTATTATTGTTATTGATTTTAATATGTTTTTTTTTATTATTATTATTATTTTTCCTGCCAAGCTGCTGCCCACACTCCAGTCCAGTAGGTGGCGGTAATGCACTTTAAGTTGGTCTGCCAACCACCATCAAAACAAAAGGAAGAAGAAGAACCAGCGCGGTGGGGGTTTTCTCCAGGCCGCTAGGTGGCGGTAGAGAGACTCTTCCCTTCTGTTCTCCAATGAAAATGGCGGCGTCCATGCGGACACTTTCCACTGTAGGACTCCTGTCAAAGGCAACACAAGAACTCTCGCTGAAGGTACACGAATTAATTATAACTTTATGAGTTAGACAGCCATTGTAAGCTTGTGTGATAGTTTCTGTGTGTCGTGGAGGACTTCCATTACCTAGATAGTGTGTAGTGGAGTGAAGTAGGGAGCTTAACTAGTGCTCTGTGTTCCAGGCTGGTGTCCGGCGGTGTGTCTGCAGATCTCACTGTCCTCCAGCGTCATTACGGTTGGTCTCACTTCATTCCCAACTCGTCTAAATCTATTGTCTACTTTTATCATCAGTTCCACAGAGACTCTCAGTACATATTATAAATATTCGGTATAGTAGTTTCCTTATTAAAGCGATGGAGATGTTTATTTATTTCTGAAGTTTCCACTTAAAGAACACTCTATGTCCAAATTGACAAAATTTGAAGTCACAATCATTATACACTCACTGTCCACTTTCATAGGAACACCTGTACATCTCCTTACTTATGCAGTTATCTAATCAGCCAATCATGTGGCAGCATGAATCTCTTGACCTGTATGTGCATGATTGATTGTATACATTGCGCTGCTGCAACATGATTGGCTGTTTAGATAACTGCATGAATGTACAGGTGTTCCTATTAAAGTGACCGGCGAGTGTAGGTTAATTAGTCTAAAAACTCAGAAATAAATGTAAATGATGGTGGGTAACGCTTTACAGCTACATAATAAAAAAAAAAAAAATACACCTGGATCTCTGACTACGGTTCACAAGGGTTCCCGGACCCACCTTGAGATCTATAGTGCACTATAATCTGAGGGGTAAGAGTTAATACAACCTTAACCTGAGAGTAACTTTAACCTGTTTGTTTATAGCGCCACCTGTTGGACTTCAGTAATACTCTTACAGAAGGCTGTAAGCTGAGGTTTTCCTACATTTGTGTGAATAATAATGAGTAGCCTGCGTGTCTATTTTAACGTTTCTTTAATTTTTTTTCCCCTCATTTGTTATTGTTATTGCAGCAGCCGTATTAATGTGACTCCTGTGGCCTTTGTGAGCACCGCAAATGTTTCTACGTCACACGCTTCTCCTGTAAGTCACAAGTACATTGTTGTCGTTTGTAACATTTACAGATTGCATTTGAACCTTTTCATAACAAACTGATTTGATGTTTGAAACGTTTTCGTCCTGTTTGCCGTAGATCACGGTTACGGACGAGCCGGACACGCTGTTTCAGAAGATGACCGTGCTGGTTAAAGGTCACGATAAGGCAGTTCTGGACAGTTATGAGTTTTTCGCGACGTTGGCTGCCAAGGAGCTCGGCTTAACCCTGAGTAAAGTGTGAGTCACGATGATTTTTTCTACGTGTATCCTGAAGTAGATTGCCTGTGTGCAGTGACCCACAGGGTGACGTTTATTCTTCTCATGTTCTGTGGCAGGTTTGAACCACCGAGGAACATCGAGAGGCTCACACTTCTGAAGTCAGTGCACATCTTTAAGAAGCACAGGGTCCAGTATGAAATGAGGACACACTACAGATCCATCGAGGTGAGGGTTCATAGTTGTACAGTACTCTGGAAGTATTGTGGATGTATTGTAAACTATAAACTACAGTTCAGTGCGTGAATAAGGGCCTGTGTGTGTCAGATTGCCAGGATAACAGGATCCACTGCACATGCATATCTGGAGTACATCCAGCGCAACCTGCCTGAGGGAGTAGCCATGGAGGTCACTAAGGTAATAAATTCAAAAACGCAATATAAGAAATTCAGCATGTCTGTGTAGAGAAGTATTTAAATTACAAAGAAAAGTTTTACATTTTGTTTCATATGATTTGTGCAAGTCGTCCTGGACAGAATAAATTGCGCGGGACTACAGCGGTGCTTGAAAGTTTGTGAACCCTTTTAGAATTTTCTGTATTTCTGCATAAATATGACCGAAAACCTCATCAGAAGTTCTTAAATTCGATAAAGAGAACCAAATTAAACAAATGAGGCAAAACTATAATACTTGGATTAAAACGGTCCAATGTTATATATCTGTGTAAACCTAATGATGTTTTAGGACATATTTTTTCAGATGTATAGAAAATTCTTAGAAACTTTCAAGCACTGTTGTATTAAATGCTTAACAAACAAAGAAGCAGCTTATGTTGGCTAATACATTTCTTCATTTTACTCGTGACTTTAGTCTTGTTCACAATAAGTGAATGAAAGTATTTATTTGTTTGTTTGTTTGTTTATTTAAGAGCTGGTCGCTAGTATTCCACTAGGGGGCAGAATAGAGCAATAAACCCAAAGCTATAAACTGAGCTACTGACAAAAAACCATAGCCAGGGCTTTCGTAGCGACAGGAGTAAATACTTTTGTGTGTAGATTCATGACACACTTGCTGTAGATTATGCAAATTTTTGACACGTAATCCACATTAAATCCATGTCAGTTCCAGGTTGTAAGACTACAAAATGTGGAGAATTCAGTCGGTCAGCTCTAACGGACTGCTGATTGATTTAAATGAAGCAAAATCTATGATGTATGTGAATCTCTAACTGTGGTTGATTCGAGGAAAGATTTGTACCAAAGTAGGTCTAGGCAACATGGTGATATAGTATATTATCTGCAGTTTGTTAGCAAACCTTCATTCTGTGTTTCATATAGTAAAGATAGTACAAAAATGAATTATCCAGCTATAATGACTGTGGTGATTATCTCTGTAAGTTCTGTATGACGAAGCTTAAAAACTGTACATTTCTTCTTCTAGACTGCTATAGAGAAAGTTCCGGAGCATATCCAGACACCCATGTGGGACAAGGAGAGCCAACAGGAAGCCAGCTGATGAGGACCTTTTTATTCCAAGCCTTTTGTATTCAGTAGTCATTGCAGCTTATTGGGGATTTGAATGAAAGGAGGAAGAAAGAAGGACTCTTGCCTCACGTTATACAAGGGAATTATCTCACAGATGTGTATAGTGCTGTGTATTTATAAGTGTAAGCTTGTGGCTTCACATAATATATAAAAAAAAAAATAAAGGTATTACAGGTGGTTCTGTTGGGTTTGTTTGTTTAAGCGAAAAGGCAGGTCATGTGACCGTTCTTGTCGCTATTATTTAATTATTGAAAGAACATGAAGTAGATAAAAACATGTGACTAGTAGCCAAAAGTGTACGCTGCAACAAATGATTGCTGAAAGGAAGTCTATAGCAACCCAAATAACCGCTCTTTACAGCCGTGCTGAGCAGAAAAGCATCTCAGAATGCACACTGCAAACAATGAACTCAAGTGAAAATATCTTGAGTATAGTCAGATTTATCTAGTATTTCCTATTATAAGATTACAATAAACCAAATACAAGATTATTAAACCTATTTATACTTTTTTTTTTTTTAATTTCAGGCTTGTGATGGCAGATAATTTTGACATTAAGCATTTATTTGGGGGGAAAAGAAGCAAAATTATCTGCCAATAGAATGTCATTTTAACCTTGAAATGAATAGTAAACCTATTTCTAGACATTTTTTAATCTTATATTTTGTTAATTTTAATCTTACAATGGGAAATACTACATAACATCGGATTATATTCAAGATATTTTCATGTGCTAAGATGTCTTTATTTTTCTGTGTATGTTATAGCTTAAATGTAAAAAGGACTAGAATATAAACTTTAAAAGTCTACTTTATCAAGAAAGTCTAACATGACTATGTATTTGTGATCAATTAAAAATATATTGTGAAATTGTACCCAGCAAGCAGAAAACCTTTGCAGGTAATGTTAAGGCATGGTTTGTAGTATTGCAAAAATAAACAGATGTTCGAAAATGTTTTTCAGAGACCGTTCTGAATTAACTGAGATCAGAGCAAAAGCTCGTTGCTTTTATATTACTTTGATTTTTTTTTTTAAATGTTCCAAAAAGTCATGGATGGTCATGCAATGGACATGCAGAAAGTTTATATTTTTATACTTTGTACATACAAAGCTATTACAAAAGGTGCAAACGTTCACTGTTGCCCAAGAAGGAGACATGATACATTAAGAGCCGGTGGGTGGGGGTTTAAACTTTTGAACAGGATGATTGGTGTAAATTGTTATTTTGACTTCTGGGAAACGTAAATATATTATCTTCTGAAGGGCAGTACGTAATAATAAAAAAAAATCTTTGAACAAAATTTACAACGATCCTATTGTTCAAAAGTTTACACCCCCCTGGCTCTTAATGTATCGTGTTGCCTTCTTGAGCATCAGTGAACGTTTGTACCTTTTGTAATAGTCATGTATGATTCCCTCAGTCGTCCTCAGTGTGAAAAGATGGATCTCAACATCATATAGACACTGTTGGAAAGAGGTCAAATATGCAGAAGATGCTGGAAAAGCAAAGAATGTGCCGGACCTGGAGGATTTTTCTGAAGAACAGTGGGCGGTTTAACTGCTCAGGACAAACAAGGGACTCGTGAACAACTCTCACAGAACATAAACACAGTCGTTGATCGTCCAGGTAACGACACACAGGATTAATAATCAAGTGTGTGTAAACTTTTGAACTGGTTTATTTGTGTAAATTCGGTTATTATTGTGTCTCGTGGACTATATGTAAACATCTGTTGTGTGAAATCCCTCATTCAGGGCAGCACTAAATAAACAACATGCAATTTTAATGATTTCTATTATTAACATTCTGTACATTCTGCAATATTCTGCATATTCTTACAACTTATGAGCGGTAAATCAGACGAATGGCTTTGAAGTAAATCATGTTCCCCAGCACGGGCCAGTATTATAATTTATTAGAAGTTTTTGGGTGAAGTTCAGCGCAGGTGCAGAAGACTGACAGGACAGACTAAAATGATTCCTCAAAACAACCTTTAATGACAGAATTCAAATCAATCACATTCGAACTGAATTAACACACACTACATATCGTAAAGGTTTATAAGAGGAAAAAAAGTGATGCAAGTTTGAATGAAAACCCTTAAAACAACCATCAGTGAAATACAGCAGCGGATCGTGACCGCACATCTTGGTGGGGCAGGACGACATTAACGATGACGTTAATAACAACATATTGCCTCCAAAAAAAAGAAGTCAAGAGACTAAACTTACACTATAGGATACATTTATCAGAGTAACCCCGTACTAGGCAGTTGAGAGTCAACGAGACTTGAATGGACTTGAATAAACTAACTACGTGCATCAATTTTTAACAAGAGAGCAAAAAGATAGACAGAAAAGTAGTCTGGTCTTAAAGCCAGCACTGAACAGCCTTATAAAGAGTCAAATAATACAAGTCTGACACACAGTGCTGTGGAAAAATATTTTCCTGATTTCTTCTGTTTTTGTGTGCATCTCATACTAACTAATTTCAGAAATTAAAACAAAATCAAATATAAAACAAGGGCAACCTGAGTAAACCCAAAATACAGAATTTTAAATGATAATGTTATTTACTGAAGCAAAAATGTTCTCCAATGCCAACTGGGCCTGTGTGAAAATGTATTTGCCCCCGTAATTACGAATTCCCCAAATATTTGAAACTGCATTCATAATGGGGTTCAGCTGGACTAGACAAAACCAGGCCTGCTTACTGCAAACCCTGTTCAATCAGATCAACACTTACATAGAACTTTTTCAACATGAAGTTGGTTGAAAGATCTTACGCAGTAATTCACTATGCCAAAGTTGAAAGAGAGTCCAGAAATGATGAGGAAGGTGGTTGAAATACATCAGTCTGGGAAGGTTTACAAAGCTATTTCAAAGGCTCTGGGACTCCAAAGGACCACAGTGAGAGCCGTTATCTCCCAATGGAAAAAAACTGCACAGTAGTGAATCTTCCCAGAAGTGGCCAACCTTCCAAAATTCCTCCAAGAGCACAGCAACTACTCATCCAGGAAGTCACAAAAGAGCCAAGGACAACATCAAAGGACATACAGGCCTCTCTTGTATCAATAAAGGTCACTGTTCATGACTCCACTATCAGAAAGACACTGGGCAAAAATGGCATCCATGGAAGAGTGGTGAGGCGAACACCACTGCTAACCCAGAAGAACATTAAGGCTCATCTGAATTTTGCCAAAACACACCTTGATGATCCTCAAACCTTTTGGGAGAATGTTCTGTGGACTGATGAGTCCAAAGTGGAACTGTTTGGAAGACAGGGATCCTGTTACATCTGGCGTAAACCAAACACAGAATTCTGCTTCAAGACGCTGCTTCAGGACCTGGGAAAGTTGCAATAATTGAGGGAAACATGAATTCTGCTCTCTACAAGAAAACTCTAAAGGAGAATGTCCGGTCTTCAGTCTGTAAGTTGAAATTCTAGCGCAACTTAATTATGCAGCAAAACAACGATCCAAAGCACAGGAGTAAATCCTAGTCCTAGAAATAAATGAAAGACTGATGTCCAGTTATCGGAAGCATTTGGTTGCAGTTATTGCTGCTAGTGGTGGCACAACCAGATTTTAAGTTTAAGGGGTTAGTTTTTACTTAGTTTTTCACATTGGTGATAGGTGTTGGTTAACGTTTTTGTAATAAATAAATAAATAAATAATTAAAACTGTATTGTGTGTTTACTCAGGTTGCCTTTGTTTTATGTTGTATTTCATTTGAAGACCTAAAACTATTTATTATGAGCTATACACAAAAACAGAAGAACCTTACTGTTGTAATTTGACTCATTTGTAAAGAAATTTAGTTAATCTGTTTGTTTGTTTTTTGTTAGATTCGCCACATTTCTCATGCTCATGGGGAGCAAAGGCTAGCCAGTTGGTAAGATCCCACAGAAGAGCTACTGTAGCACAAATTGCTGAAAAAGTCAATGCTGGCTCTAATAGAAAGGTATGGTGATACACACAGTGGATCACAGCTTGCTGTGTACGGGGCTGCGTAGCTGCAAACCGGTCAGAGCACCCATGCTGACCCTGACCACCACCAAAAACACCTACAATGAGCATGTGAGCATCAGAACTGGACCATGGAGCAATGGAAGAAGATGGCCTGGTCTGATGAATCACGTTTTTTTATATATCATGTGGACAGCCGGGTGCGTGTGCGTTGCTTACCTGGGGAAGAGTTGGCACCAGGATGCACTATGGGAAGAAGGCAAGCTGGTGGAGGCAGTGTGATGCTCTGGACCAGTGGTTCTCAAACGTTTTCAGCGTGAGGCCCCCCGTGTTAGGGTGGATCCCTTTGGGGCCCCCTAGAGTCATCACATTTTCCCCATTTTTATTTTTTCCATGCTAGGCTAAGAGACTACGTCCTCTATCTAAAAACCAAATAGTCTTAGGTTTTATCAGCGTGTGGCTAACAGTACTATACACTAGTATATCAACGGATGTCTCTGTTTGATGGGTGTCTTAGTGTGCTGTGTATAATTGATTTAATTTATGAATATTTCTCATTTTTATTTACATCATAGTTTGAAGGTTGATAATCTTGACTTACGGATAAAATTAATAAAAAAAAATAATAATAATGTTCTAGAATTTCTATGTGGCCCCCCTGGCACCATCTGGTGGCCCCCCAGTTTCAAAACACTGCCCTGGACAATGTTCAAATACTGGGTCCTAGCATTCATGTGGATGTTACTTTGACATGTATCACCTACCTAAACATTGTTGCAGACCAAGTACACCCCTTCATGGCAACGGTATTCCCTAATGTCAGTGGTGTCTTTCAGCAGGATAATGCTCCCTGCAACACTTCAAAAATTGTTCAGGAACAGTTTGAAGAACATGAAAACGAGTTCAAGGTGTTGACTTGACCTCCTAATTCCCCAGATCTCAATCCGACCGAACCTCTTACAGGCCCCACCTCACAACTTACAGGACTTAAAGGATCTGCTGATAACGTCTTGGTGCCAGATACCACAGCACACCTTCAGAGGTCTTGTGTTGAATAGTTAATATGCCCATACGGACTAACCACCACTGGTGAGATGAGCACATGTCAATGGCATGTATCTACAATATACAGGTTTGTTTTGTTTTTACAGCACAACCATGAAAGCCATATGTGAGTCACTCACCATCCCTGGAAGCTCCTGAAAATGTTCCGTACTGTAAAGTGTGCAGAAGAAGAAAAAAAAACATAAAATACAAACAATTCACAACACACTATAAAACACATTACCTCCTCTGATGGTAGAAGCAGTCATATCGTATCATTTGGTAATTATTTTTAACTTATTTTTCATTTTTAACATTCAATTTCTGTGCGTGTATGCTGTATTCGACTTAAGTCGTAAATGAGAAGTTGGAGCTTGGAATTATGTCATTTTCAAATTCTGTAAACAAAATTGAAGTAAAAAAAAAAAAAAAAAGGAGGAAAATAAACCTGTATAATCAGTGTTATAGATTTAACAGGCAAATATATCTATATGCTGATTGATCTACAGCAAATACTTGTATAAACTCATTTAAAGGTAAGACGTACTGCTGTGTTTACTGTTGATGATGGGAGCAGCCATGTTTATTTGACATCACTTGATGAACTCGGAGGAACTCAGAGCTGAGGAGACTATCCCAAGTTCCTGAGTATGAATTCAAGAATTATGACCTTTAGTCAAATGCAGCAGTATTTTGCTCTGGGGCCTCCATAAAAATAAAAGTTGACCTTCTGCACTTTATATGTTTTTACCTGCTTCCATATTGCAACAACAACAACAACAAAAAATCATGGTTCTAGTAGTTTTGGATGATACTTTCTTCAGAAATAAGTATTTAAATTTTATTCAGTTTCTGTTTTGTATGTCTGGAGGGTTTGATTTAATTGTTCTGTTTTAGTCCTTAGCCCTGTTTCCTCGTATCTGTGGTTAATTTATGCAAACATTTGGAGCAAGTACTCACCTGACCCCATGAGGTGCACACACACACACACACACACACACACACACATACACAATATACAAAATATACAAATAAAGAACAGAAGGTGTAGAACATCACACAGATTATCTCCCAAAAGAGGGATTAATGGACAACACGGTATTTCAGATAGATGCTCTATATTAGAAACAATTGGCTCCTCCTGTACTGTTTTTTTTTTTTTTTTTAAATATAAAGCTCTGAGGCCACATAGCAGTGACAAAGGCACTACTTTCATGTCCCATAAGCTCATACATGTACACTCATTGTTATTGGGCCATGGCTGCAATCCACATACAATACAAGTGACTTCCACTCAAGTGAAGTTAGACAGTAAGCTTCTGAGCTAACCCCGAATCAGTAGCTAAAAGTATCAGTACAAGTGGCTCAAAAATGTGTTTCCGTATGTCTTCCGAATAAGTTCCCCATACCATTCCTAAGTGTTCACTCCAAGCTTCTGAGAGAGTCAAAGAATGCTTGGAGTGACCATCATGGTGGACCTCACCTGGACCTGAACACCACCTAGCTAGCCAAGAAAGCCCAGCAGTGTCTTCATGTCCTGCGGAGGTTGAGGAGAGCAAAACGTCCATCCTCACCACCTTTTACAGGGTGACGTTCGAGATCTGTTTCACTGGAGTTTGCTTCGTTTCATCTGCTGTTTCAAATAATCTCACAAGTTTTCTATGGACTGGAGATCTGGTGATTGTGCAGGCCAGTAGATGTGACTCAGTGTTGCATCACACTCGCCACACACAGATTTGCACCCTACACTCGACATCCTGCAACGTGGGAGTGTCAGTGCTGTTTTCTGCCTGGACATGAAGCACAAACAGTCAAAAACTGATGATTCGATACGTTCATCATTCGTAAAAATTTGTTCAAGTAGTTTGTGTAGCCCAAAGACAAAACTCAGCATAATTATTCTTCAGCTGCTCTCAAGTCCTTCTACATGTGTGTACAGTCAAAAAGCACTGATTTCAACGATGATTACTGCTTGTATTAACATGCAACTCACTATTACACTATTATTCTTACAACCATGGGGAGCATCAGAATTAGGGGTGAGGGGACTGTGATCTTAGTGACAGTGGCATGGTTCTTGGTGCCAGAAGGGCTGGATTGAGTACTTCAGAAACAGCTGAACTCCCAGGATTTTCACACACAATAATCCCTAGAGTTTACAAAAAAATAAAGTTTTGTGGGTGCAAACACCTTGTTGATCAAAGAGGTCAGAGAAGAATGGCCAGACTGTTTTGAGCTGAAAGGAAGTCTATACCCTACTGAAAAAAGGATAAAAGCATCCTAGGCTGGTTGGCTGGTCTTTGCTGGTTTAAGCTGGATGTAGCAAATTTAAGCTGGTCTCGCAGCCTGGTCAAGCTGGTGTTCAGATGGTTTTAAATGGTGGGTCAGCTGATTTCCCAGACTGGCCAAGCTGGTGTTCATATTATCTATTGAATAATTAATCAGACAGTTCCATCTACAGACAAGGGTAATTACAAGAGTAGTCAGGCAGACTGGGTAGCATAGCATAACTACTTATTTCAGTTGTTAATAATCTAAAATATATCTCACAATTCTACAACAAAAGTATTAAACTGGATGCACAAATAAATTATAACAAAATTTGTAGCATGCCCTGAATCATACCAGACTGATATATTGCTGTATAAATGAGATAAATGTAAGTCGCTCTGGATAAGGGCTTCTGCCAAGTTGTCTGACCAAATATAGTCATCTTTTTTATTTTGAAAATTTCAGCCTGACCAACGCTGACCAGCTAAGAACAGCCTAACCAGCTAAAAAAGTGGTTAAAACACCTCTAAAACCAGCCTGCTGAACCAGCTATGACCAGGCTGGAAGACCATAAGACCAGCTAACCAGCTTAGGCTGGTTTTAGCTTTTTTTTATTTTTTCCAGCAGGGTAGTAACTCAAATACCCACCGTTTACAAAGGTGATGAGCAGAAAAGCATCTCAAAATGCACGTAAACACATAAAACCTTGCGACAGATGGGTGATGTTTTTCCAATCTGTCTAGTACTCAGTACAGGGGTGGACTGATAAATAATACTTAAGGGAAAGTATAAATAACATGTCAAATCGTACTCAATTAAGTGTGGAAGTATCCAGTCAAAAAAATGTCCTGACATGTAGTACGCAAGTAAAATGTTGCTACTTTTAAAATATACTCATTATTAAAAAGTACATGTTAAAAGTTAGTTAAAAGTTAGTCATGTTTTCATGTGAAACTATTTAGAATAAAATTATAAGCTGTTTTGCCTGAAAAAACATCATTCAATCTCTGTAAGAATGCAATATTTACCGTTAGCTAGAATTTGGATTTGCTTCCTAGCAATCATAGCTATCTAACCTGGCATTAGCAAAGAAAACAGGCTAAGTTAATGTTAGCAACTTAGCGAAACACCTCATTTTCACATTCGATGGAGTTCAGAGGTAAAAGAGATGCCTCATTTTATACGAGTCTTTGCTTACTCCAGTATACTGAAATATTTGACAGCGGTAGGGCCAGGGGTGCTCATCCTCAAGCACTGTGGCAAGTTTGATTTGTAATGAGTACTTTGTAGGTCTGAATAAAAGTGCACTGAGCAAAAAGTAAGGTTTATTTCAGTGTAATTAAGTAATAGTGCAAGTACTGAACTTATACTCAAGTATAAATACACCCAAATAATACTTAAGTATAGTAATGAAGAACAATCAAGTATTTCTCACCCAACAGTGCACCACCAGCTGTTGCTTCATAGCTTAGGAGGACAGTATGCAGTTTGGGACACACCCTGTTCGGTCGAACGTGCTGTGTTCTGATTGGCTGCCCAGTCATAGTGAGCTGTTCAAACGTATCATGCGCTGCACACTCGCTTGTTCTGTTTGTTCATTTCAGCCATGGCCCAATCACAGTGTTATTCAAATGAATGTCTCACACAGTGTAGATAAAGTATCTGATGTAAATATTCATATTATAGACTACTTAATACCAAGTTTGAGCTGCAACCAATGTGTTTTTAGCCTTGGTAAAAACCAACACAGATCTCGCAAGCGTTTCGCTCGACAAATTACATTCTAGATTTTTCTTCCTAGACCAACTTAGCACTTTTGAGCAGATGGTTCATAAGATGGCAACCAACACTCATACTGGCTCACAATTGACAAATCAATGGCTCTTCAAGAAATCTTTTAAGAGTTAATGCTATGTTTGCATGCAAAAATTGAGGAGTAACTCTCAATATGAATATCTCAATGCATTTTCAGTGGTGCCTTAAATAAATCCATTTAAGTGCAAGAAGAAAAGAACACATCGCAATAACTGTACGATGGTAATTTATAATGCTTTCCCACAGTACAGAACTATCTATACAATCAACTTCCACCCTTATATGCCTGTTTGGTATTCAATGTATTTGGGCAAGAATGGCAATTGAAAAACAGTTCATGTACAGAACCATGTCGCACAACCCGGTAGTAAAGTGCTATTAGTGGTTAAGGTTCTGCGCCAGTTCAACTTATAGTGTCTGTCTCACTGTGCTTATGAGCAAAAGAGACCTGGGTAGAGGGGGTAGTGGAGATTGTTGGACACAAAAGACGACTCACCTTGGTTACTGGGGAAAGGGACAGGGAGCGACTCACTGCACATCACTGGGGCAGAGGGAGAGAGCGGGGTGTAGTGTCCTGCCGCCATGTCCCAGTGTCTTCCGAAAGGGTGACTAAGTCCCCCTTCAGGAGACAACAACAGTCAGTCCAGCATCAACAGCACACAGGCGAGCAGAAGCAGCAAAGCTAGCAGAAGTGAAAGCACTCGACTCTCAGAGGAAGCAAGTGTGGAGGCAAGTGAAAGAACTGAAGAAAGGTGCAACACCTGTCGATAGACGCTTGGTCATCGGTGGATATTTAGTATACTTCTTACCGTCATGGAGATGACACTGTATATTTCTTTGTATAAACGTGTTTCTATACATAACACATATGTAATATTGGATCATTTTCCTCAATAAATAAATGAATAAGTATAATATTTTTGTCTCATTTGTTTAATTGTGTTCTCGGTCTACTTTTAGGACTAGAAATGAAAATGTGATGATGTTTTAGGTCATATTTACGCAGAAATATAGAAAATTCTAACTTTCAAGCACCACTGTATATGCTGCAATTTTCACAATTTTGTCATCTCTACAAATATATTTGGCATACGATACATATACTCTCGATTTGTGAAATGACAATGCTAAAACAAAGCTTAACTTCCACAAAATAATGTAAATGCTCCTATAAGTGTTCTTTCTCATAGAACAATTTTCCTGTGTGTATTATTTTGTTTCCTTAGAACATACATGTATGTGTTGTCTGGCTGAACTGAATGACGTGCTCATTCCTTAGGTGGTTCCCATTACCAAAGATATTGCACCTTTGCATACATTCTCATGCATTTCAGTGGGCTTTAAATGTATTTCAAAAGCCAAAGAAGAGAGGAATGAAACAAAGGTTTAATCTACAGAGTATGTCTTACAACATGCACGCCAAACTGAACCTCTGCTTTAATGAAATAGAAAAAGGAAAAAGAAAGAGAGAGAGAAATACTGTACATTAGGGACTCCTGATTTCAGTAGTGGGCCAAGTTTAAGAGTTTCAGCTTTCAAAAGCGCTTGTCTCATACATTTAATGATTTCTTCGCCACGCTTTCTGCTTTTTAGAACGTCACACTATTTTAAGATGTTAAGTTCCCCAAAGCATTTTAGTTCTACATTATGAGACACCTGGAAATATTACATTTACATCAAGTCTCGCATGCAATGAAATAATAATATTATTGTACAAAAAAAAAAAAAATTGGGGAAATACTGATATGTTTTTTTTTCCACATATCAGTGTCCATTTTGGTTCATATGGTTTATTCCATGGTTTAATAAATGGACGTGAAGAAGGAGTGAGTTTGTTTTAACTTTATTTGGACTATGTCCAAAGCTGTTAACGTTTAACCAGTTTACACAATTTTCACAAATCCACAGAAGTCAGTTACAGTGTGTAAAAAGGATCATCATAAAGAGAACATTTTAACATTAGACACAGTGCTAATCTAACATTAATCCATGTCATTGTATAAATGTCAAATCAGTCACCAGAGTGGACTGCTGAACACAAATAGAAAGATATAATTTCAACAGCAATATTTACACTTTTACGTAAAAATAGCTGCACATTTATTAAATAAAGTGTCACTTTTGAATCATAAACACTGCACATACAGAACAAGGTCTTTATTTCTAATTTTCCTTCTTCTTTTTTTGTTGTAAAAGTTTATATAGCAAGAGCTGTATCAATTTGTAAATACTGAGTAGTCATAGCTAAAAGAAACTCTAAACATTGAACAACAGTAAAAGTCTGTGAGGCCCAAGGAGTCTTGAAAAAGAAGCTACTTTTACACTAGGGCTAATTTGTTTCTCTCTCGTTCCTTCAAATGTACTTTTTATTATTCTTTACGAGCCACTGAAAAGGATCGTTAAGGCTTACGGGGTTAGCACCACGCAAACTAAATGCTGTTTAATGGGGACAGAATGAGCTGCTCTTTGCAAACAGTAACAAACTTAAACACAAGGTACTTATCAGATTTATCAGAGAACCAGCGAATGACTGTGCTTTTGAGATTCCTTCTAAATACACTGAAGAAAATGGAGTGAGTTGATCAGG
The DNA here is from genome assembly GCF_023375685.1 of Ictalurus furcatus. Lineage (NCBI taxonomy): Eukaryota > Metazoa > Chordata > Actinopteri > Siluriformes > Ictaluridae > Ictalurus > Ictalurus furcatus. The sequence continues at coordinate 5,942,482 of NC_071273.1, forward strand.
GACTGGAGTATCTGGAGTATATTTGAGTATGAGTATTACTAGTAGTCACTGGTTACACCCTGGCGGTACTAATCAGAAATATATATATATCTATTTTTTTTCGCAATAAGTCTGAGCTGCTTTAAAACCGCCAGCCAGCAGGGGGCCCCGGCCAGCGCTGACCTCTGCCTGGAGGCATATGGGGAGGAGGAAGAGGAGGGGGTCCATTGTGGTAGCTGCATGAAAGGATAAAATGATACATTTGGTTTCTGTGTGCTAGGTTATAGAAAAAGGGCCTGTGCCACAAATTCCAGTTTCTCCCTTCTGAACCAATTTATTCATCAAAATATATCATTTATATATATGGATTCATGCATTATTATCCATGGCAGCTAGAACAGTTTCATGTGTAGCTCTAATTGCATCGAAAGCAGTTTACACTTTAGATGTCGTTACTACACCATATTTTTTGGAGCAGATGAAAAGTTGAGAAAGGCGTGTAGCCAAATGAGTGTGAAAGGGCAAGAAAGGAAAGAGGGCAAAGGATGGAACCTAGGGAAGAAAAGGAAAGTGTGTTCTTACCCTCTGGGGTGGAAGTGGCGATGGGAGCCGGAGGGCATCATGCCCCGTCCTCTTGGGCGCAGAGGAAAACCTCTGAAAGGAAGATGCCCGGGTGGAGGTGGTGGAAGTGGCGGAGGTGGACCATGCCTATAAGACAAGAGTTCTCCATTCTCCAGACTTACACTACACATGACAACACTGCAGCTTATGTCTCACTTGTTAATTTTATTTTATTTTTTTCTAGACTCCTCTTACTGTAAGCTTGCCATGCACCTGCATTAACATTTGCTATCCTGTCCCAGCTGGTTGCTAGATTATTACTAAGTTGTTGCTATGCTAACCAAATTGGTTGCTAGGGTGCTTGCTATGGTATCCCAGATATTGTTAGGTTATTTCTAGGTGCATGCTATGCTACTCCAACTGGTTGTTCGGTGTTGCTAGGTTATCATATTCCTGTTGATTGCTAGGATGTTGTTGGGTGGTTTTTATGATATTCCCCATAGTTGCTAGTGGTTAACTAATTGGTGGTTATGCTATACTGAATGGTTGCTAGGGTGTTGCTAGTTGGTTGTTATGGTATCTTAGGTGGTTGTTAAGATGTTGCTAAGCGGTTGCTATAGTATCCTAGATGGTTGCATGGGTGTCTCTAGGTGGATGCTATGGCATCGTCATGCACTTTATATGTTCTTTTGAACAAGCTACTCATTATGTTTCACAGTGGTGCTTGAAAACAAGAATTTTCTATATTTCTGCATAAATATGACTTAAACATCATCAGATTTTGACACAAGTCCTAAAAGTAGATAAAGAGAACCCAATTAAACAAATGAGACAAGCATATTATACTTATTCATTTATTTATTGAGGAAAATGATCCAATGTTACATATCTGTTAGTTGCATGTGAAGTAAATGAACCTCTAGGATTAGCAGTTAATTTGAAGGTTAGATTAGAAGTTAGAGTCAGGTGTTTTCAATCAATGGTATGAGAATCAGATGTGAGTGATCACCCTGTTTTATTTAAACAGGGATCTATTAAAGTCTGATCTTCACAACACTTGTTTGAGGAAGTGTATCATGGTATGAAGAAAGGAGATTTCTGAGGACCTCAGAAAAAGAGTCGTTGACGCTCATCATGTTGGAAAAGGCTACAAAACCACCTCTAAAAATTTTGGACTCCACCATTATACAGATAGATAGATTGTGTACAAATGGAGGAAATTTAAGACCATTGTTGCCCTACCCAGAGACCAACAAAGATCACTCCAAGAGCAAGAAGTGCAATAGTCCACAAGGTCACAAAAGAGCCAGGGTAACTTCTAAGCAACTAAAGGCCTCTCTCACATTGGTTAATGTTAATGTTCATGAGTCCACCATCAGGAGAACACTGAACGTCAATGGTGTGCATGGCAGGGCTGCAAGGAGAAAGCCACTGCTCTCCAAAAAGAACATTGCTGCCCCTCTGCAGTTTGCTAACAATCAGGCTAAGGAAAAATGTTTTGTGGCAGGATGAGAACAAAATAGAATGTTTTGGTTTAAATGTGAGGGGTTATATTTGGAGAAAGGAAAACACTGCATTCCAGCATAAGAACCTTATCCCATCTGTGAAACATGGTGGTGGTAGTGTCATGGTTTGGGCCTGTTTTTTTCATCTGGGCCAGGATGGTCACCATCACTGAAGGAAAATGTCAGGATATCTGTTCATGAACTGAATCTGAAGAGAAAGCGGGGCATGCAGCAAGACAACGACCATAAGTACACAAGTCGTTTTACCAAAGAATGGTTAAAGAAGAATAAAGTTAATGTTTTGGAATGGTCAAGTCAAACTCCTGACCTTAATCCAATAGAAATGTTGTGGAAGGACATAAATCAAGCAGTTCATGTGAGGAAACCCACCAACATCCCAGAGTTAAAGCTGTTCTATACTGAGGAATGGGCTAAAATTCCTCCAAGCCAATGTGCAGGACTGATCAACAGTTACCCCAAACATTTAGTTGCAGTTATTGCTGCACAAGGGGGTCACACACAAAACTGAATGCAACGCTTCACATACTTTTGCCACTCACAGATATGTAATATCGGATAATTTTCCTCAAGACGTAAATGACCCATTTGTTTCAATGGGTTCTCTTCATCTACTTTCAGGACTTGTGTGAATATCTGATGATGGTTTTGGTCATATTTATGCTGAAATGTAGAAAATTCTAAAGGGTTCACAAACTTTATTTACTTCATTAACTACTTTATTTGTATTAATATTATTAACAATATGAGCGGTATGTACCTGTGCATAGGTGGATGAGGTCCCCTTAGATGCATGGGTAGAGGAGGAGGAGGAGGTGGAGGAGGAGGAGGAGGTGGTGGTCCTACACACATGCTCATAGCATCACCTCTGCCTCGTTTTCTGCCTTGCATATCCAGATATGGTGGTGATCTACCCATTCCCCTCCTAAAACGCAACAAAAAGGGGAAATGCAAGTTTACAACTCGCACTACAAGCATAACTAAAGAGAAACAGCGATGTTCTACAATGTTTTGGAGTAACCTAATTGGTCTGAATCCATTCATGAACCCATCGTGATTCCTGGCCCTTCCTCGACCTTGTGGGCCAAAACCTTTCATCATCATTCCAGGTCCACCGCGACCTCCTCGTCCCAACTGGCCGCCTCTACCTCGCCCCCTGATTCCACGGCCTCTGTAGAGATACATGATGTACTTCTCAGTCACCAGATCCAGTTTCTCACACTGGGAAGGAAGGTAGCTAAGGACCGACAATGGAAGTAATGATCACGTGACCTACCTCGATTTATAGTCAGGACCCGTCTTTACCTCTTTTTTCATCTCTGAGGTATCCGTCTTTGCTGCAGAATCTTCCACCTGCTCTGGAACATTATCCTCCATCTGATAATGATCCGGAAAAAATAAAATCAAGAAATTAAATGAAATTACCCAAAAACACCACCTTTGACTGCTTCTAGGACTTGCGTATCAGTTAATCAATCCATTTACACTGGTGACACGCTTTTCTTTCCATTAGATATGAATGGTCATATGGTGCAATTCACCAAATGAACAGCGCATACTGAAAGTGCAGGCCTTGGTGCTGCCACAATACTATACATAATGCTGAGAGCTGACGTGGAACTGAATATAGATATTTGTATATTTAATATCGAGTGATCTACTACTAAAGAAATATTTCGCTGACCTGAATTCAGCTGAAACGCTGAGGTCTGATAAGCTGATGTCATTTTGTGATAGAGGGTGGGACAAAGTTTCTCCCATCTGTATTATAACTCGTTACACAGACATAGCCTCCTTCACACTAGTGAAGCATTCAGGGTAGGGTAGGTGTTTGGATGGATGGATGGATGGATGGATGAATTCACATCCAACAGAAGAAACATCTCTGACACAATTCTATATAGTGTTACAACCAGGAACTGAAATGGACTTAATTGGGATTTCATGTCATGAGTCTCCACAAAATGGCCCATAATATAAAAATGAGAGTGGAATAAGTATTCACCCCAATTTCTGTAAAACTGCTAAATTAGTTTAGCTCAGATTGGACATTCACAAAGCTGGGCTTTCGAAAACTGTGACGAGAAGAATGCCATTATGGGAAAAATAAAAAATAAAATAAAAAGCAATATGAAAGATAGGAGGTATATCCCAGACGATTTGCAGCTGTAACTACAGCCACCAAGTATTGAGCCTGGGGGTAAATACTTTTGTAATATCAGTAATCCTAATTAAGTTTGTGGGAAAGATCAAGGGGGTGAATACTTGTGCGACACACTGTAGTAATAAGAAAACAAACGTGTTAAATGTTCATGAGTCTACTTTATGTCCATGTGTACCTTGTAAGGGTCTGTTAGATTCATATTTAGTAAAGTCACATGTCCCGTAAAGTCTTCAGTCGGTTTACTCCCTGACTTTTAAAACAAAAGTAAGGCAAATTTCCATTTAATGACCAGAAAACAAAGGTTCTCAGAGACAATTAAATCATGTGTATTTATAGATATATATAATACAGTTCAGAAAAGTGGACTGCAACATAATTGATCTATTATCATATTAATACTATATCATCTCATCACCCAGGCCAACGTCTTAATATATTCCTTTTAATTATTACTTGTTGTTCCCAATTTATTCCCTTTATACGCTCATATGTTTTATGTGTTTTAATATCTTATTATTTATAGACATTGCAGAGGGGAAAAGCTAGTTACTATTATTATTAGTGCATTTATTATTAAGTCTCATGTTATTGCTTAAGGGATTTCCAAATTATATGAAATTATTTTCAGGCTGTTAAAGATATATAGATATAGTCTGAGAATAGATGTTAAACCATAGGCTTCTGAATGAATACATCTGTTCATATATTTTGAAAACGAATAAGTCTACACATGTCCAGTATTTTAAACGACTGAATTAATATCTGAGATTATCCTGAGATGTGTTCAAACACACAGCTGCTCCACACTGTCCTGTCTTGTCTTACACAGCATTTAGAGACAGTGAGAGGGAAACACGTGTTTTAGACACGGTTTTACACAACATTTCTCATAGAACACAATATCCATCCTGTGTTTCTTCTTCATTTCCATCCAGAGATCTTGTTTGTGTGTTTGTTTACTTTAACTAGCAGGCTAACAGTAGCTACACAGAAACAGCCATTAGTCCTGTCCTCGTACAGCCTCAGTCTAGATGTTGTTTATTAATTACCTCGTCGATTTACCTCGTAAGAGATAGAAAACCTCGTCCGAATGAGTCAGGAGGAATAGTTTAGCCTATACTTCGCCTAAAACAAAAAATAATTCTACCATGAATAGTTAAAAACCGTTAAGCAATGGCGCTGACGTCCAAAGGCTTTTAAGTAGTGGTGCGTTCAAGGTACCGCTGAATTGCTGTATTCAGTGTGTCCTCCTTTTTATGCATTTATTTTTTAAACAAACTTGGCTATAGACTGGTCTGTTGATGTTTATTATTATTATTATTATTATTATTATTATTATTATTATTATTATTATGTTGTTGTTGTTGTTGTTATTGTTGATTTTGTTGTTGGTGCTGCTGTTATTTACCTATAAATGTTCCCAAATACTCTATATACCAAAAAGTATGTAGACACCTGACCATCACACCCATATGTGGTTATTCCCCAAAGTCTTGCCATAAAGTTGGAAGCACACAGTTGTATATGATGTCTTTGTATACTGTAACAGTACAGTTTAACTTCTCTGGAACTAAGAGACCAAAACACTGTTCCAGCCTCACAACGCCCCTGTGTACAAAGCGAGCTCCATGAAGACATGGTGTGTGAAGGTTGGACTGGAAGATCTCGAGTGTCCTACACAGAGCCCTGACCTCAACCCCACTGAACCCCTTTGGGATGAATTGGAACACCGACTGCACCCCAGACCTCCTCAGTACCTGATCTCACTAATGTTCTTGTAGCTGAATGATCACAAATCCCCACGGTCACGCTCCAAAAATCTAGTGGAAAGCCTTCCCAGAAGAGTGGAGCTTATTATAACAGGAAAAAGTGGAATAAATCTGGAATGGAATGTTCAACAAGAACATATTGTGAGGTGTCCAGAAACTTCTGGTCATATAGCCATAGTTCATCGCAATAGTACAAGAGTAGCCTATTTTAATATAGTCATATATTCACTGTAAAAGTAGGTAACTTAAAATTACTCAGCAGGTTAAAAAAAGGCTACTTGACATCTAGCAAATGATTGCATAGGTCTGAGTTTAATAAGGTGGAAGTGACGGTGCCTTTTTTTTTTTTTTTTTTAGGTCAACGGCAAAGTAACCAACATGACAAGATCTCCCATGCTTCATGGGAAATCAATAAGCCCCAAAGAGTTGTTGTAGCTTCGACTTCTCTCTTTTGGTTATTTTCAAACTATTTTTGTCGTTGCTGATTTGTTTCAGAATGTTGACTCACGTCATTTCTTAGCTGAAATACTGTACCTATCTCTCTCCCCCCCCCACCCCCCCACTCCTATGCACTCAGATCTATGAAGGACCCTATGTTTTAACATATGCTTGTTTGTTTCAGCAATTACTATTCAGTATTAATTGTCATGTGACATAACAGTTGAATAAAACACAGAACTTTTACAGTTCATTTAAAGAATCTACTGCTACAAACACAAATGCGTGTACTGCATGTAGGCCTACACATCAAGTACTTTTTAAAAACAGTTTCCAATTTTATTGTGGATGAGCTTTGCAGTATTCTGGATGATGGTTTTGTCCCAGGTGGTGAATTTCTCCTGATTACAGTGTGCCTCTCTTTACATCCAGTACACTGTTAGACTTTGCTGTAATGTTACCGTTACGTACCGTAAAAAAAAAAAAAAAAAGCCTAGTAAAATACCATATATATTATTTACGGTTAACCACTGTAATATACACTGCATTATGGGTATTGTTATGAAGTTTACAGTAACTTACTGTATATGGGAATTTGCAGTACTTTACAATTTACTCAAAAGCAGTAGCGCTAGTATAAATGAAGACATTTCTTGAAGAGTGTATATGCTGCTGCGGCCTGCACCTCTGCACTCAGCATATGGATGGGCATATATACCAAGCGCTATACATACAATTAAGTTGAAATCATTGCCTTATAATTCACTGGATGACTTCTGTTCATTGTGTACACAACTTGTCTTGCTCATATATCCTATTTTATATGCAACACATTAGAGAGAAATCTGCTTATTTATCTTTTTTTTTTTAAATGCCAATTGAAAGCATTACGCGCTTAAATAATTACAGCTCGAGAGCATTTAACAGATAAAGCCTACCCAAGTTAGACCTTCTATGTCTCGCCGGTGTTAATTTATACACGTCTTTTGCATTTTCTAGTGTTGTTGCTGTGCCTGCAATCTGCACCAAGTTTCCAGTGATCCAGTGAGAGGAACAAATAAATGACACAGAGGCTGTATAATAAAATTAAACAAGATTTATTCCATCATCTTCTTCTTGGAATATTTGATTATGAAACAAATGAATAGGAATACAGTTAAAAAAAAAAAAAAAAAAAAAAAAAGAAGAAGAAGAAGAAGAAGAAAAAAAAAGTGCCAAAACAAATATTTACATCAGGATTATGGCACATTTCTGTACAGAGAAGCTGTTTAGAAGATAAAGACCAGTGTCCATGAACTTCTCAGGGATGGTGAGGGGGTCATTCCTGGCTGAGGATTTCCGACAGCTCCTTTATGTACTCGATGGTGTATTTGAGAGTCTGGATCTTGGTCAGTGGTTGTCCTCTGCGGCTGTAGACAGGAGGCAGGTAATCCCGGAGCTGATGCAGAGCTTCAGCTAAACTCCTCATGCGCATCTTCTCTCTCTCGCTCGCCTTCATGCGCCTCTTGGTCGACATTTTAGGTCTAGACGCTTTCGTCTGCGCCGTTTTTCTTCCTGCGTAGGAATAATCCAAGAACATTTCTCCAGGAGCGTCTGGGGATGAGGAAGATGAAGAGGAGGAGGATGAAGAGGAGGACGAACAGGTGGAGCAGGGAGACGCAGAGGGTTCAGGTGATGAGCATCCGCGTCTGATGGAGCCGCCTTGCTGCCCGAAAGGTCGGGGGTCGCTCCTCCAGTCCCACTGCGCCAGAAGTTTAGCGGTCAGGTGATCAATCTCTGCGCCGTCCATGTGTGTGTGTGTGTGTGTGTGTGTGTTTGGATGAGCTCAGGTGAGGTGAGGGTGTGTTTTATACCAGCACACCCTCACGACTGCTTTACGAGCTCACAGCTTTTGGCGAAGTTCAAAGAAAGCCGAAGTGTCACCAAGTGCGACTTTCTTTTTCTCGAGAAGAACCGGGTTCGCTGTCGCCCAGGTGTGAACGAGCGGCTAATGCGGCCGAGAAAAGAAAATAATTAGATTTCCCTTTTGTGAGAAGTGACTTTTAAACCTCGTCATCATGCGTCTCGGGGAAATGCGATAGACAAACGAGACCCAGGAGGGTGTGAGGATGGTGTTCACAGCGCACTCTGTGCGTCTGAAGAGCTGCTCAGTGAACTCCATGTTGGGGGGAAACTGTAAACACAGACTGGTGTGGGAAAGAGCTGTAGTCTGTCTTCAGCTACTTCGTTTTGTTCCAGAACATCAAACTGCAACACATTAGTTTCCCTTTTCTTTTTTCTTATAAAAGAATTGCAAGACATGTAGGCTAGTTAGCCTACTTATTTAATATAGTCTATTTCTGTATTAATAAATAATATCCATAATCTACACACAACTGACTTTTGTATTGTGATTATTTTCTGTTCTCTCTCGACTGTAACAGAGCTGGATAATACCCTAAAAGTAATCTGTAACTTATAACATTATAACTAATACTACTCATTATTAAGTAATAGGAGTTTAGCTGTTTGAATTCTGTTGCTTTAAATAACTATAGACTAATTTATTAACAAAAATATACTACTACTTCTAATAATAATAATAGAAGTGTAAGCTATTTTAATGTTTTAATTGCTTTTAATAAATATAATTTATTAACAAATATATACTACAATACTACTACTACTACTACTACTACTACTAATAATAATAATAATAGAAGTATAAGCTATTTTAATGTTTCAATTGCTTTTAATAAATATAATTTATTAACAAATATACACTACAATACTACTACTACTACTACTACTACTACTACTACTAATAGAAGAATAAGCTATTTTAAGGTTTTAATTGCTTTGAATAAATATACTTTATTAACAAACATATACTACAATACTACTACTACTACTAATAATAGAAGTGTAAGCTTTTTTAATGTGTTAACTGATTTTAATAATTTGAATTGCTATTTGAATTTCATTTCCTTAAATAACTATAATGGAATAACAAAAATATTATACTAATAACAATAATCATAAAAATAATGGAAGTATGCGCTGTTTGAATTGGATTGCTTTAAATAACTTTAATTTAATAAAAAATATACTAGTTCTGCTACTAATAAAAACAAGTTTGTTTAAACTTTTTTTTTTGTTTTTCTATAGAGACAAGCTCGCTCCCTCCCTAATACACTTCCATTAGATTCTTTTTTTTGTTTTCTCATTGTGCTACCTTATTGTATTTATGTTTACCTGTGAATGTCTTTTTCCACTACTGTATCACTGCAATTTCCCCCAGAATCAGTAACAAATCTATCTATCACTACTACTACTACTATTACTACTAATACTAATAAAATATAAGTAACTATAGGATACTTTGGAGTGTGCAGTGAATGGCCGTGTATAAAATATGACGAAAAAAAAAAAAATTGATAATTAAAACAAAAACAAAAACTATCTGACCCTCTAACAGCTAGTGTGAGTGCTGCAGCTGTCCATGCGCTCTTTCCATACAGGCCTCTCAAAAGCTTTCATGTCTGAAAAGGTGTGCAACATGTCACTACATGGGCTGAGGAAGACCAACACCGAGTGCGTAATAAAAGTGCACCATGTTTAAGGGATCTGGGTGAGGAAAAGGAAGCGACACATTTAGGCTTTCTTTTTTTAACCGTCCTTATTAGTACTCAGCTCTTTCTTCATGTCACAAGATCAACACGTGGCCTGGCGGCTCAGTAAGAAGATGTAAATCCAACTAAAACAGGTGAAGACCTCAAGTTTGTCCAATGATCGCTTTACTGAGTTTATATTGAACTTACAAGCATATATACAAAGAGACATGGAAATGTTTGGTATACAGTAAATAGACAAACCCAGCTTGCAACCCAAACTTTATTAAAATGCACACTGTTTTGCACAAAACATGCACTGACAATCTGTTGCAATCCATTCTTATTAAAAACAGCTAGATAATTTATTAGCAATGACTAAAGGCATTATTTTTATTTGTTAAATTTAAGTTTCAGCCTCTCTGCTAGTGGCAAAGGACTACAGATCGAAGCATCTGCCTCATCATCACTCTTTGCGCTGCATGTCTGTGTTCGTGGATTTGTTCTCGAGAAGCCCGTGTTGTGTGGTTGTTTTTCAGGAGTTGTGGAGTCTGAGCCGTGATGTGTGCCTACAGAATTTGGAAACATATCACACCTGTCCTGTTTAATAAGCTGTTGTGCTAGAACAGTTTTTTGTACAATCCGTGCTTTAGGCTCAACCTTGGCTTTCAGTTTGCTTTGGGGCAGATTCTCCACGTCACTGTTATCACTGGAAGAACCTTGTCTTCTACAAACACTCTTCTTACATGCGCTTTCTTTATTTGTCTGCTCAGGAACGTTGGATGGTCTGTTGAAGTGTTTTGGTTTAACAAATTTGTATTTATGTGGTACTGGGACAGGGAAAGAATCTTTGGCCTGCTGCATTTTTGTGAATGTTTTTTCCTTTGAATCAGAAGCCACAGTGTTAATTCTGCCAAGCTCTGATTTTTGATACCGTGAGTGAGGTGGAACTTTAGGATTCTCAGACAATGGCTTGTGGCTTAAACCTGAAGTGTATTTCAGTTCAGAATCAACACTTTGAACTTTGGATTCCTTCTCTTTATTATTCTGAGAACCAGAACACTCCATCATTTTCCTCAAATGGACTCTTTCCATCAGTGAACGCTCTGAAAGTCTGTCAGTCTGCGGAGCTGCACAGTCTGACCGAACAGCAGTAGATGAGTCACGGCCTTCCATTTTGGTTCCTTCGTTTGATTTGTTCACTGGTTGAGGATCAGCTTTGCTGTGCTGAGACTGAGGAGATGGGGTAGCAGTGAAGGACAAAGCATCCCAGTCTATACTATTCAAGTGAAGCTCATCAATCACTACAGATACTGAAAGGCAACTCTGGGCCTGAGATAATGTCCCTGTTTGGCAGGGTGAAGCTAGAACCTCTGGTTGTTGTATAAATGAGGGAAGAGGGGCATTGGGGACTGACTGGATTTCATGACAATTAGCATGTTTAGTGAATTTCGATGCTGTAGTTAGTGTTGCAGAGGAACAGTGGTGAGGATCAGACTCTAAAACGGTTATCGTCTGTAAGCCTTTCCCTGAGGGTACGAGGGGTTTGAGATGCGAAGAACCTTTCAGAGACATCTTAGCAAAAAGATCAGACACTCCATCAGAAGAAACAACTGGCTTCTCTTTTTCTGCCTTCGGTTTCTTTTCTGTTGGCAGAAAACAAACAAAAATAGGGTTAGGGTTATATTTTAAAAAATATATTTTTTTATAACATAAACTTGCCTAAAATTCACCAAGTTCAGTGTCTAAAATGTACCACAAGACATTTTTTTTAATTTTTTTTTTTTAAAGTTTATTATTCTTAGGTTATGTAATCAATTAATTTGGAATAAAATACATTATTTCCTCAAAGAAACCCACAGACCAACAACCGATTTTGGCTCCTTAACTGGATGTCAAAACACTGTAAAAACTAGGTATTTGAGGTTCTTCCTTGTAAACATCACACCAGCCTCAACTTATAAATAAAGCTAAGCTTTTGCTAAAGGCTAGTCAGTTGCACCATGAAAACGATCTTAAACACATACTGTAAAAGCATGCTTACAATAATCCTGTGAATGCCTATAAACATTGGCTTGATCATAAATACAGAATTTCAGTCACTAATAAAAAGAAAGATTCAATGTTAAGTTATATGATCTAGGACAGCGTTCTCAATGTGGGGTTTGTGTAGAATTTTTCTATTTGGTTATATTTATGAATTTATGGAACCCACAACTGTCACAAACATTATATTTATTATTGAGTTGTTCTAGTTATTAGCTTGTTTGACATGAACTGAATGGGTTTAAAGCAAACCTCAGTAACTGAAAATCAAATAGGCCTTATAAATAACGTCAAGGTCAGGAATAAAAGCTACCTCGCTCATGAAACCTATTTTATAGTTAAAACCGAGGGGTTCCTCGGTTGCAGAATGTTTGAGAACCCCGGATCTACGATGTCTAATCTTGAATCAAAAGCTGTGGGTGGGTGTGAAAGATTCAGTTTATTGTGGGAGACCAAAAATTTATGTTTGGGTAAGAGGAATTGGTGATTCCATGATAAATCAACCAGTGACAGAGGACCTTTTCACCACAGAGACTTTTTTCTCTCCACTTCTGTATGAGAAATGGCAGCCATTCCAAAATTTACCCCAGATGTGCTCTGTAGCATGCCATGCCCCCTCCCCCCCCCCCCTTTTTTTTTTTTATAAACATCCTTTCCTTAATAACTTAATAACCTTAATAACCAAGTACACATTCTATAAAGATGAAACTTGGTATTTTTATGTAATTTCTGATTGAATTTTCAGGGAATTTTTTTTGATCTGCAATCAAAATTGGCTGTAACCTGTAATATCACTGGTAACTAGCAAAAAACACTTTTGGTGGTACCCATGTTTGAGCCCCTGCAACCTGCATCAACCTACAAATTTCATTCGACATTCAGATTTACTTCATGTTACAAATAAGTGAAAATTCTGTATGTGTTATGCCCCATTACAAAGAAATAGCAAAAACAACAACAACAACAAAAAAACTATAAAACTATCAATATTGTACATTTGCCATAATACGTACAAGAATGTACATAGAAATGAAGATAGTGTGTTAAAATAGCCATTCCACCATAAAAAAAAGAACCAAAAAAAGAAACAAAACAGAACTGTCATTTCAAATTGAGCACAGTTTAATCATTAAAAATAGTGTGGATTCACCTGAATAGAACTGAAGGGGGAGATGTATACAAACACACTAATGTATGTGTTATATATATATATATATATATATATATATATATATATATATATATATATATATATATATATATATATATATATATATATAGAGAGAGAGAGAGAGAGAGAGAGAGAGAGAGAGAGAGAGAGAGAGATAGATAGAGAGGGTTGTGTGTTACAGGCCAGTGGAAGAGGGTTAAATGGACAGGGACTCCTGTGCAACACCTAGTGTTAATCAAAGCGGTTGAGTGCAGAACGACTGCTGGGATCTGACTGTGGAAGTGTGAGGGGTTAGCGAGCCAAACACCAGCGGGTGTCACAATCACAACTTCAGGCTTTGATCTCTGCCACTTCACAGAAGGAAAGGCACATTTACTTAACCACCCAAGAAATTCTCAGGGTCACTGGTTGCCAGGGACACAGCAGCCTGCTTCACTAACAAGGTCACCGATTTATTAACTAGTATCTAAGTATCAGCAAACGAAATAAAAACATCACACACTTCTTTAATGCTTTAAAAACAGTGCCCTCCAAAACCATCAGCCCCACTTGTTGTGTAAAATAAACATTACACACAAAAATGTAACTTTTCCTCTCGTACAACAGAAGAAAGTATTGATCTGTTTAGCTTTTTCTCATAATTTTTTTTTTAATATAACTATTAGAACACCCCTGAGGAATATTTCAAATAAATGCAATCTAATACTTTGAGTATTTTTCATTTTCATCTTACAAAATGCAATGCCTGAGCTTCACAACCCATCATTAGAACTACAACTGCCACCATGTGTTTGTCAGATGAGACCAAAATCAGTCTTTTTGGTCCACCAAAGCATCAGCATGTTTTGCAAAACAAACAAAAAACAAACAAACAAACAAAAAAAAGGAGATTACATACAAGGAAAAGCCAATGATACAACACTGTAAACTATGTTGGAGTATCTCTGATGCTTTGGGGCTGTTTTGTGGCTGGTGCTTCAGGGACTCTTCTGAAGATTGATGGAATAATGATTCTACTATGTACCAGGATATTTCATCCCTAAATTTGGTTTGCTTCTGCCAGGAGGTTCAGACTTGACTATTGAGACCTGATCACTGAACCAGTGACGTGGTTAAAGAAACACCAACTCAGTGCTCTGCATTGACCAGCTCAGAATTTGAACCATGTAATATATATTATATATATATATATATATATATATATATATATATATATATATATATATATATATATATATATATATATATATATAAATAAATAATTTTTTTAAAAAAAAAGCTCCAAATGTTCTGCATGAAGAGGCCTTTACATTAGACATTACAGCAAGACACTTAGTGCTGTCATTCTCTTCAGGGCAGGGTTTACAAAATATTAATTATAACGGTGCGAATAATTTTCAAGTCAGTGTAGAAAGTATTGCACTACTTCCAAAAAAAAACAACAACAAAAAAAAAACAACAACAACAAAAATAAAAACCCAAACCCCAAAAAAACTGTGCTTAAATGATGTCCATGTATGTTTGGGCTCAGAATAATCATGAATTGCATGTGTTACTTTATTTTGGTCACTTTCATATACGGAGACAATAATTTTGGCACCCACAATTAGAAGAAGCACGAGTACTGAATACTGTGCATGCGAGGATACGCATTATGTGCAACAGATGCCAGGTTTTGCTTTCAACAGCATTTAGATGCTCGACGAATTGTGTGCTGTTTGGGGCTGCTCTCCTGAAAGCAGTTTAAAGCAGTTGACACTGTGTGAAAGAAGGACAAACAGGGACATACTCTTTAATTTGTTGTCCTTGGCCTCTGCTGTTTCCTTGTGGAAGAGCTGGACGATGTCAGGGAACGCCACGGTAAACAGGTTTTCCTCTTCCACGGTTCTCACTACATCAGACTCGTCCTGAGGGCAGTCCTCGGGAAATACATAATGATCTGCACCGATAACAATACGCATACAAGATCAAAATCATTTGACCCGAGAACGAAAAAGAAACAAACTGACAGCTAACTTTTCACATTAGAGGTAAAATGATACAAAAAATAAATAAATAAAAATTTAAAAAAAGGTCTCATAACTAGGTATACAGTCATGATGGTCTATTTTTTCCCCGTTTGTATTTATATTACCCTTCCTTTTATTTTTTTTGAATGTGCTGCATGGATTGGGTTGGGTGTATGCAGGACGCAAGGAGTCGAAGTTCACAGTTTCCACAGGAAGCAATTTTAGCACATCAGGATGTTACATTTGTTCCATCACCTGCGACCCGCAAATCACACCACCAACCTCCTTCACGTCTGCTTTCACAACAAGACACTAACAAGAGCAACTGTGACATATGTCACACGTCCAGAGCTAGAGACTCACAGCTCTGTCTAAAAAATAAATATTTTAAAAATCAGTAAATCTGCTGAATTACTAATGTCCTGCACTCTAACTATCTTCCCCTTGAAGCAAGGAGTATCGGTATCATTTATTTTTGAGATTTATGATTTTAGATGGAAGATCTCACCTGGTTTATGCCACATGATTTCAAAGCAGGAGACTCCATTCCTTATGCGCCGCTTGTATATTCTGTACAAACAAATTCGTTCCAAATTACTGGTTGGGTATCCATAAAGATAATTGATTGAAAACAAAAATTTTGACTTGTACTTTGACAAAATAATTCTGTCGTAGTTCCATAATTTTCAACCTTCGGGTTATTGGCGCTACAAAGCGAGGGGGGTGGGGAAAGCGTGAGATTTTCTAACACCAAGCTATCCAGCTAACATAAGTGATCATGATGTATTTACTTTCTCAATACAATGATGTTATAGATTTAACCATCTAACATGTCGGTATTGCTTCATCTACAGTAAACACTATTATAAAAACACATTTAATGTAGTGATATTTTATTTATTGTTGAGCAGCCAGGTTGATTTGGTTAGGGAAACCTTCTCGAGTTTCCAAGAAGGAATTCCAAGGAGGAGGCGGTTTCATTCAGTACGTTTACATGGACAACAATAATTCGATATTAACCTGATTAAGACTATACACTGATTAAGAAACTAGCATGTAAACAGCAATTACTGATGACCTTAATCTGACTAAAGTCATACTCGAAGTAAACACAAATGGAATTAAGACGTGTGGAGTATTCCTGTTTTAGTCGCATTATCGAGGTGTATTACAAACATGTACACACCTTAATCACACTATTAACGTCGTGTGGGAGTTTTCACCGCATTGTGTGACAGGACACGTACATACATGGCAGTGCTCAACCGTTTGACGGCAAACAAGAGAGCACGGCTGCGTCCCAAACCGCGTACTTACCTACTACAGTATATAGTAGGAGAAATACACTATTCCGGCTTTTATATAGTAGGTAAGTACGCGGTTTGAGACGCAGCCCATGGCTTCAAGCAGTCGTCTATTTGCACGTACAGCATGACAAATAATTAACTGCATTTGAAGCGTTCGTAAAATTAAAAATAAAAACACCAAAAACTGTATACGGTATCATAACGAAGACCAACTGTATGTCAATACGTGAAATTCTGGAGGGAATGTCGGATGGCGTGGCGCGGTGACGTAACGACGTGTGCTGTTAATCGATCTATGTTCTATAACACGTAAAACCTGAACATGAAAGGAGTATTCTAAAAGCGACTCATGTAAACACCTTAATCACAATATTGCCTTATTCAGAATCAGGTCAATAATAAGATTACTGCTGTCCATGTAAACATAATCAGTGTCAGAGTTTGGAAAATCAGAGTTACGAGCTTTATGAACTCCTCTCTAACAGTGAATTAGCTTGATAGCAGTATTATACTCTATCCTATGAGTACTAGCATATGCTTGTGAATGGACTCATTCTGGATAAGGGCGTCTGCCAAATCCTGTAAAAAATAATCTGAAGCAAATGAAAGTAAAAAAAAAAAAAGACTAAACGTCACATGCAGGACAAACCGAATGGGTTGTATCTGTGTTGACGATTGTGTCCCTTGACTTCTGTTCACAAGTTCAGTGTAGGTCATCAGCGCAAGGACTTTCTCGCTGGTGTAATGTTTGGGCCACTCCATCTTCTCCAGCGCAAAATTCTACCAGGTACGACAACAAATGAAAAAAAATAAATACGCAAGTACAGTTATAGGTGTTTCAACACTGTATGTATCAGCATTACACAATTAACCTACGCTGCAAAAGTGTGATGTGTATACAACTCGTAGAGAGCGATCTAAACTGCAGATGTTATTACGTTACGCAGAACAGAGACCTGCATGAGGAGTAGGTTGGGTTTCCATCTTTTAAAACCATTCACAGCTTTGTCCTTTGGAACCAGAAATTCGTTGATGATCTGAAAGACAAGAGAAATAATATAAATTATACTAATTTCAAAAGATACGGTCCAAATTACAGAGAGTGTTAACGGTACTCGCCTCTGTGAAAGGGAACTTGTCACAGGCCAGGGTTTTCCTATCAGCGGTCGTTGTAAAAAACAAACAAACAAAAACAAAACATCGAACAGGATGTTAAACCTTCTGTCTGAGCAAATCATTTCTCTGCAACGATCTCTGAAGACGTTGTAGGCTTGTCACGATAACACAACAACGGCTAACAGATAATCATCTTACACGTAACTGCGTTTAAAAGATGTCTTTTCTGTTAACGACGTAAACAAGCATTTACTGACCCGAACATATTGGTGGATTCCATTAATTTGCAAAGGAAAGACCTTTTAACGTAGACAAAAACACACAAAGAGCTTATTGGAAAACTTATCACGGCAAACACCATGTTAATTGTCAGATTGTCCGAAGGTGTTGATTAATTCTATATTAACGCGCTTGTTCAAACACGGTACAGTTTCTATGGCAACATCATGGCAGATGCTCTACTTACACAGATTTAAAATGTGTGTAATTGTCTACATTCACATGCCCATCAATATTCCGATATTAATCTGAATTTGGTGGTATTCTATTTAGTACTGAGTCACGTGAACGCCACGATCTGATTGCCAGATTCATATTAACCCCCGCCTGGTTTAATCGGAAATTTGTTTCATGTAAACACCTTACTCAGAAAATCCAATGAAAGGAGATATACAGTATGCACATGCTCAGTTCGCAAGGAATTGTGGGTGCTAACAGATGCTTCGCTGTAGCCTACGTATTTATGAAAGGCATACTTACAACAACTATGTATACAGGAATATTCCGATGTCTGTACACATATAAACATCGTATTCAGAACATGACTGCAACCTGAATATAGACCTTAAACCGAACTTGATGTGCATGTAAACATAGTCAGTGTCGTAATGGTCTATTGTTCTGTAAAGAGAGGTTCGTTTAGCAATTTTGGAAGGAGTCTCCAGTGGCAGGTCTTTGTAACAGCGTACGAGTGGTTTAAGTCTTAGTGAGCTTAGTTTTGCATTGTGGACAAGCTGCATTCTTGGTCTTTTAAACGTCACGGGAGAGAAAACAGCCTAGTGAGGGAACGAGTAATTATAGCTGATATAACGAAAGTGATAACAGGAACTAACTTGTTTCAATATGAACCGCAACTACGAAGGCTCGAAAGTATGACGTGTCATTCTTTAATAAGCAAAAATTTGTATTAGTGCTGGAAAATTGTTGTGGAGAAAATCATCTTCACCATCATCGATTATTTTGCTGTAACAGCATATGCCGTTGTGCTTTATTTATCTGTTCATCTACTGCACATTTTTGGATTTCAGTAATAGTGACTAAGTTACAACTAAGTATTCCTGTGTTCCCTGACGAAACAAATATTACTGTTACAAACTGTTCAACGATCAAAGCGTTTGACTCGATTATGTCAAGAAATGAATCGAACATAATGTTGACTGACTACATATATAGAAACTTGGGAATAATAAATCTAAAAAGGTTCATTCTCAAATAATCATGATCAGTTCAAATAAACGTGATTAGACAATGACAGTACATATTAATTGTCACAGGCTTAAGACATTGCTTCTTTTCCATATTTATCATAGTTACACATACTGATTTCATATTTTTGGTTTCTGTCAAGTTTTTGTCAAGATCGTCCTTAATTTGTGCTAAAACACAGATCACTCGCCTTTTGATGAGTGTTTCGACGGAGGAGGCCTGGCGAGTGTGCTCAGTGCGGTGCCAGTCGCAGGGACACTGCGAGTCGTAGTCCTGAGGCTGACAGAACTTCTCACTGCCACAGTACACACAGCCCCTGCGCTCATGAGATTTAGCAGAACCTGCAGCATTCGGGAGAAAGAAAGAAAAGAGAAAGCTATTACATCATGTGAGTTATTTATTGATTTTTTTTTAGAACATATTTCCAGATAATCATCCATGTTTAAAGTAATGCAGTGGGGTGACAAATTAAAGAGAAAAAAACACCACCACTGTGTCTTAGTAAGGTGCTGGGCCACCATACCTCTCTCTAAGTGGACCCAAAACATGGCCTGACAGCATTGAACAGCCACCTATTATTCCTTTAATTTTACACCCATCTATAATATTTTATTGAATTTTTATATGAAATGGGCACTACTTGGTGCTTTGGGAATATTATGAACCATGTTTGTTATATATACACAATATATTGTGTAACCTCACCAGGGTGACGACACACCAGGCAGTGGGTGACCTTCTTCACAGCAAACTCCTGAGTCTCGGAAGCAGTTTTCCTCCAATCACTGAATCTATGAGAATACAGATAATAATGCACAAAATTTGTCTTTTTTAAATCAAACCTCTAGCCATATTTCCATCCTGTACTATTATGTGAATGTTCATATCAGGGAACAACAAAATGGCAATCAGAAAAGCACGAGGCAAACACATGGTCTTATCTCTTTAATCATTCTATGAATTTGTGAAAGAAAATTTTAGATGTATTGTGTTCCTGATACCAAGAAAAGTGCTCCCCCGATTGCCTAGAGATCAAGGGTTCGAATCCCGATGATGCCACAGCCACCTGTGGCTGGGAGACCAAGGGAGAAAAACTGACCATGCTGTCAGGGTAGGAGGGGAATATATACTCTCTCTCTCTCGCCAATCAGTGTAGAGGTGGACCGTTAGTGGATTTTACCGATATCGATAACTAAGCTGAGTAGTACCTGCTGAAAACCGATCAACCAATCAACCAATCGTTTTTAAAATTGATACCGAATGAAAACATAACACTCAGAGTAAAATATCGCTGAGCTTTATTACAAAAATAAACGGTACTGACTGCACCATGAGAATGTACTTTTTAAAAAAGGAATATACACAGTATTGTGCAAAAGTCTTAGGCACATGCAAAGAAATGCTGAAGAGCAAAAATGCGTTCAAAAATAATGAGATTCCTCCATTTTAAAAAAATACTATAAAAGGGCAGTGAACAATAATAAATGAAACAAAAGTAATATTTGGTGTGATCACAGTTTGCTTTAAAAAAAAAGTAGTCTCAGGTACAATGTGTACAGTTTTATAAAGAAATGGGCTGTTTTTTTTGTTTGTTTTTTTTTAGTTTTATTGTGCATCTTGCAGAACCAGTCATGGTTCTTCTGGAGACTTTGATTGTCGCACTCGCTTCTTATTTTTGCAGCAAAATCCAGCAGCCTTCATTGTGTTTTTTTTGTCTGAAAAGTATCTCTTACCACTTTTTAACATTTAACATTTTTCTGTAACAGTTAATTTTGTGCTGGAAAACTAATGTTTGGGAATCTAAAATGTTTTTTTTGTACTGACTCAATAATGTACAGGTCATAAAATAAAAATCTATAACAAAAGGTTGTACTAAAAAAAAAAAAAAATAGGGTGCCTAAAATTTTGCACAGTACTGTATATACAGTGAGGGAAAAAAGTATTTGATCCCCTGCTGATTTTGTACGTTTGCCCACTGACAAAGAAATGATCAGTCTATAATTTTAATGGTAGATTTATTTGAACAGTGAGAGACAGAATAACAACAAAAAAATCCAGAAAAACACAAAAATTTTATAAATTAATTTGCATTTTAATGAGGGGAAAAAAGTATTTGACCCCCTCTCAATCAGAAAGATTTCTGGCTCCCAGGTGTCTTTTATACAGGTAACGAGCTGAGATTAGGAGCACACTCTTAAAGGGAGTGCTCCTAATCTCAGCTTGTTACCTGTATAAAAGACACCTGTCCACAGAAGCAATCAATCAATCAGATTCCAAACTCTCCACCATGGCCAAGACCAAAGAGCTCTCCAAGGATGTCAGGGACAAGATTGTAGACCTACACAAGTCTGGAATGGGCAACAAGACCATTGCCAAGCAGCTTGGTGAGAAGGGGACAACAGTTGGTGCGATTATTCGCAAATGGAAGAAGCACAAAAGAACTGTGTTCTCCCTCGGCCTGGGGCTCCATGCAAGATCTCACCTCGTGGAGTTGCAATGATCATGAGAACAGTGAGGAATCAGCCCAGAACTACACGGGAGGATCTTGTCAATGATCTCAAGGCAGCTGGGACCATAGTCACCAAGAAAACAATTGGTAACACACTACGCCGTGAAGGACTGAAATCCTGCAGCGCGCGCAAGGTCCGCTGCTCAAGAAAGCACATATACATGCCCGTCTGAAGTTTGCCAATGAACATCTGAATGATTCTGAGGACAACTGGGTGAAAGCGTTGAGGTCAGATGAGACCAAAATGGAGCTCTTTGGCATCAACTCAACTCGCCGTGTTCGGAGGAGGAGGAATGCTGCCTATGACCCCAAGAACACCATCCCCACCGTCAAACATGGAGGTGGAAACATTATGCTTTGGGGTTTTTTTTCTGCTAAGGGGACAGGACAACTTCACCGCATCAAAGGGACGATGGACGGGGCCATGTACCGTCAAATCTTGGGTGAAAACCTCCTTCCCTCAGACAGGGCATTGAAAATGGGTCGTGGATGGATATTCCAGCATGACAATGACCCAAAACACATGGCCAAGGCAACAAAGGAGTGGCTCAAATAGAAGCACATTAAGGTCCTGGAGTGACCTAGGCAGTCTCCAGACCTTAATCCCATAGAAAATCTGTGGAGGGAGCTGAAGGTTCGAGTTGCCAAACGTCAGCCTCGAAACCTTAATGATTTGGACAAGATCTGCAAAGAAGAGTGGGACAAAATCCCTCCTGAGATGTGTGCAAACCTGGTGGCCAACTACAAGAAACGTCTGACCTCTGTGATTGCCAACAAGGCTTTTTAAACCAAGTACTAAGTCATGTTTTGCAGAGGGGTCAAATACTTATTTCCCTCATTAAAATGCAAATCAATTTATAACATTTTTGATGTGCGTTTTTCTGGATTTTTTTGTTGTTATTCTGTCTCTCACTGTTCAAATAAATCTACCATTAAAGTTATAGACTGATCATTTCTTTGTCAGTGGGCAAACATACAAAATCAGCAGGGGATCAAATACTTTTTTCCCCTCACTGTACATATTAATATATATTAACTATTAACTATAAATATCAAAGTAAGTAAAAGATATACATCCAAACTGAACCAAAAAGTAACATTCCATATAACAAATAAAAATAGAGATATCCAAAAAGAAGAAGAAGAAAAACACCACTTCAAATAACACAACAAAATTGGCCAGTAATAGTTTTTTTTATTTCTCCTCTAGAAGCTGCTCCCGTACTGAATAACGACGGAGGACCCTTCTCAGCCACTTCACAACGGACGCAACCGGGAAAAACTATCGGTGTGGATTTTTGCCGATAACTGATAGTTGCAGCAATCGGTTATCGATGCTGATTAATTGGCAAAACTGATCAAACAGTCCACCTCTAAATCAGAATGATACTAGCCAATCAGGAGCGTCTATGAGCTCAAGAGGGTAAACAGGGTTTTCCTTGGAGTGTGTTACGCTGTCTGTGAAGCAATGTGAAAAGACGCTGTTTCATCACACATCTCAGAGGAAGCACACGCCTTCACCCTTCCTGATTGGAAGCTGATGTGTGATAGGGGAGAGTGAGCTAGTGACTGGGATTTGGCAAATGAATAAATTGGGAGTAAATGGAGTTTCAAAAAAAGGCTCCACTAACACTAGGTTCACCTCTATGGTACTAATTTTGTTTGAATAACCCCAACCATGAGCAAACCTCCTTTTATGGTGTGAAGCATTCAGTTATACAAGCCTATTTCAAAATCTTAGTGCACCTACTTTTGAAGAAGAGTTGTTTCTTTTAAACTCTGTATTAATTTAAGAGCATGTTCTTTGCCGACACCTGGAACACCCTGTAGGTACAAAAAAAAAAAAAAAAGAAAAACAAAAGGGAAAAAAAAAGCATTTTCTAAGTAAAGTATTCTCTCAAATGGCTAAAGGTTTAAAAATAAAGATCTCTGTGTAGCCTTTAATATACTTTAGGTATGTAGTCACAGCCGAGGAGCACAGCCAGGCCCACGAGTGTCTCTCTCTTCAGCTGCAGCTCCGTCTCCACTCTGGACATCTTATAGCAGTCAATCTGAGGGTCCTGACGTGTGTGTGTGAGTGAGTGAGTGAGAGAGAGAGAGAAAGAGAAGGCAGAACACATTAAATGATAAGGATAAGGATGTGAAGGCACTGTTAGTGACACCATCACTGCAATACATAAAGTAATACATAATACAAAGACATTTTAGGAGTAAGACTTTGCAGGTCTGATATCATCTCTTCAATTGTTATTTATAAAATAACTTGAATTCGAAGCTTGTAATCGAAGACTATGTTAGAAAATGTGCATCATACACACACTAGCAGATTTCCAGCACCTGATGTGTGTACCATTTTCAGTCTTTCTCCTTAAAAAGAATGAGAATGACAAAAGAAGCCTTCAAAGCCTTTTTTATCTCCTAACCTGATTATAGATTTGTGCATTAACCAGAACAGACCAGTGTCTCGAAAAGAACTTGATCAGGAAGTGTTTAAAGGTGCAAGTACAAAGAACATGGAAAAGTATGTAGAAATTATTATTGTTATTATATTTTAAATAATGGTTAAAGTCATGGCTTCAGGACAAGAGTATTACATGGTTGAGGGAAACTTGCTGGGAGATTGCTGATTTGTGTTCGGATGGACCTCCCTGTTAGCCTTTATATAGACACTCCCCAACACCCAACAAAGAGAGAAGTACCGCAAGGCACTCATGAACGTCCTCATAAATTTAGTGTGATTATAGTGTTATATAGTGTGTTATATAGTGTGTGATGTCATAACAATCCTTGCTTTTTTTGTTTTGTTTTTTTTATTTACTGTATATAGAGTTGAGGTCACAAGTTTATATATGCGTTGCTGCATCTGCAATATGTTAAAAAAAAATTATTATTATTTTAAAAAAGGGATCATAAAAATAAATTATTTATTTTATTAGTAAATTGTTATTTTGTCTTCTGGGAAACATGTAAATTATATAATGTAGCATTTGAAGGGCAGTACTAAATGGAAAAAAAAAAAAAGATTTTTAAACAAAATTATAGTTTAC
This sequence comes from Ictalurus furcatus, assembly GCF_023375685.1. Classification (NCBI taxonomy): domain Eukaryota; kingdom Metazoa; phylum Chordata; class Actinopteri; order Siluriformes; family Ictaluridae; genus Ictalurus; species Ictalurus furcatus. Next base: position 5,967,196 of record NC_071273.1, read on the forward strand.
ACCGATCATCCTGTTCAAAGGTTTAGCTCTTAATCTATCGTGTCACCTTCTTGAGCATCTGTGAATGTTTGCACCTTTTGTAATAGTCGTGTACGAGTCCCTCAGTCGTCCTCGGTGTGAAAAGATGAATCTCAGCATCATATAGTCGCCGTTGGAAAGGAGTCAAATATGCAGAAGATGCTGGAAAAGTAAAGAATGTGCAGGACCTGGAGGATTTTTCTGAAGAACAGTGGGCAGTTTAACTGCTCAGGACGAACAAGGGACTCATGAACAACTCTCACAAAACATAAACACAGTCGCTGATCATCCAGTTAACAACACACAGTATTAATAATCAAGTGTGTGTAAACTTTTGTACTGGTTCATTTGTGTAAATTCAGTTATTATTGAGTCTTGTGGACTATATGTAAACATCTGTTGTGTAAATAGCTTATTCAGGGCAGAACTAAATAAATAAAAAACTAAATTCAATTTTAATGATCACTCTTTTTTTCTTTAAATTATTAAAATTATTATTTTGTAGATTCTGCAAGGCGTATCTAATCTTATGACCCCAACTGTATAGTGTATATATTTTATATTCAACATGACAATAAAGTTGTATCTATCTAACTCTAACTCTTGTTGATTCTTATTCAGCTCTACTGTTAGAAATCTAATCTTGCCACATTTTGACAAATTAAAAGCAGCTGAATTGTTTGTCAAAGGCCACCAACTCCTTATTTCTGACACGCAAGTATTTCATAATGATTCCACAATGGTATATAAACTGAGGACCTTTGTGTTCATGTTGAAGTTTCTGTAGACAGTTTGTGCACCATACAGGAAAGCGTCCCCATCACTGGTAATGCAGCCGTCCACCAATCCCTGTGCATCCATAAACGCACACATGGCCTCTGCCTCGCCTGCTGCAGACACCCACGGTATGCCCAGATAGTCTAACATCTCAGCACACTGAAAGGAAAGACAGATGGAGATACAGGAGTATGTACATAGTGCAATAAAGAGGCAGCAACATTTCTCATGGGCATGAACAGATGGTCTGGTTACATCATGTTTATTTCATATTTTACTAGAACCTTTACATGCTTTTACAATAGTCAGATATACAGCTGGGCAATATGATATCATATTTTTTATTTTATTATTATTAGTTTTTTTTTTTTTTTAAATTATGAACTCTGACTTGAAGCAGTTGATTTGATAGTAAAGTTTTGTACGGTTTGAAATCTTAAAAACTTGAAATGAACTTTTTTATATTTTCCAGTGTTAATTTATTTCTGCCGACATTAAATTACCATCAAACTCAGTTTCTTTTTATTGTCAAACTTTTATATTGTGATGCATATCATATATCTAATGCCTTCTAGTATCGTGATATGATATTTTGGTCCTATCGTTCAGACGTTGTCAGCTGCTATGTAACCGGAAAGTAAAAAGGGCCAGAAAAGGGGGGTGGGGGTGTTTACATGCATAATGATACCATGCATTAACTGGATTTACTAAAGTCATGTAAACAGCATACTACGGTATCTTAAAGCCTGTACTGGACTTCAGGGCATGTATAATATATATTAAAAAAATGTTCTACAACTTTTGGAGAAAACATACACACACACACACACACATACACACACTGACAGCAAAATTTGCTGGCATGAAAACTCAAAAATCTAATATTTACCAATAATTTTACTAACCTTCAGGAAATACATGACATGGTTAAGTAAACTATCGTTTGTGTATGTACTTCATGTAAAAAGTACTGATCCCACCACCTGTACTGTCCAATGTCTAATTACTCAGTAACTTCTATAGATCTAATTACATAAAACATTTTTTTTTTTCTTTTGCAGCAGTCAGATTACTTTATACTCTGTAAGCCCACTCAAGTACACTTCTGACACTCATCCCGCCACCCCCCCTCCCCAGTACACCCGAACACACATTACCTCTCTAAGCACAGCTTTAAAGCGCACTCTGCTGGTGTTTTTGGCTGTTGCCGGTTTCGGGACGCTCTTGCTTTTACTGCCCCAGAACCTCATCCCCGTCCTCTTGCTCATAGTCTCCGCCTTGATCTTAGGAGCTTCTCCTTCCATAACAAAAACGAGCTTGATGCCCATCCGAAGGAGAGAAGATGCACGGAAAAACAAATTGCTGCAAAAACATTTGAAGCGTTCGGTTAGAAGAACTGAGGAAAATTCGGTTCCCCAAGCAGCACCTGGGAGTCATGTTAATAATAAACCTCAAACAGTTTTCAGTGTGTGCGTTGATTCAGTGCATCGTTTATGGAACCAGATGAAATTTTGCACTGATTTCAACTATGACTTTTAGGAAATGGGACCAGATAAATCAATTTGCTCTCAAATTCTGCAGATCTGGGTTCTGCAAAAACAAAGTGCTCGTACCGTAGATGAGGTTTTGTGACTTTGCCCATCATGCCTTGGACGTGCTGGGCTTCACAGACCCACAGACTGAGATCCACAGCCAGAGTTTTTCCCGTGAGACTGTATAACGGAACAGATTCCTGCACCGGACTCAGGATCGACCACAGATCATTCACCCCCATGACTGATGAGGAAACAGGAGATAAAAAGAAGGGTTATAGACAAACAAACAAACAAACAAATAAGTAAAAAAAATACAGCAACGGTTATTAAGTTGCTGTTTTTCACACCCGCTTAGCAACACCTAAATAAACACAACTATCTAACGCAGTCAGTCTGTTTTCATTTTGGTTAATGGATAAATACATTAACCACAATACTATCCGACTACATGCTGGGAGTGGTGCCAGTGGGATTTAACCCTTGACCTAAAGAGCGAAGGCAAAAAGCGATGCAGCAGCACTTTAGTCTTTAGCCTGTCCTGCTGTCTCACCTCCTCATCTGTACACTCTGCACAAACCGATATGAGGTCTGAGGTGAAAAACTATAAGTGTGGATATTTGGCAATAACTGATAGTTTGAGCAATCGGTTATCGGTGCCGATAATCGGCAAAACCGATCAATCGGTCGACCCCTAGTTCATATACTTGAAAATTACTAAGGTTTGTCCAAATAGTCGCTAGATGCAAAAAAAAAAAAAAAAAAAGTCGCTAAAAGGGTCTGAAAAGTCGCTAAGTTGGTAACACTGGTCTGCACTGACAGCTAGATAAAAGGCAGGCTAAGCTCCACCTCTCCCCAACTTGCGCCCCCTTCTGATCTCTCCGTGCCTCCTGGTTGAGAACCACTTCAGTACACAGTATATCAGAGCCAAACCATCTGTCCATCTGGTTTTCAAGCCGGACTCCAATGTTTAGCGATTTCATGCACAGCGATGTTAAACACACCGATGAGCTCCGTTTCTCTTCCAAACTTCCTGCCGTCGTCCTGACTGCTGTCATGGAAGCAAACGTGTGTGTGGAGATCACTTTATATGCATTAAGCGCTCTGTGCGTGTGTGGAGATCACTTTATATGCATTAAGCGCTCTGTGCGTGTGTGGAGATCGCTTTATGTGCATTAAGCGGTGTGTGTGTGTGTGTGTGTGTGTGTGTGTGTATCACTTTATGTGCATTAAGCTTTGTGTGTGTGTGTAGATCACTTTATGTGTATTAAGCGGTGTGTGTGTGTGTGTGTGTGTGTGTGTGTGTGTATCACTTTATGTGCATTAAGCTTTGTGTGTGTGTGTAGATCACTTTATGTGTATTAAGCCGTGTGTGTGTGTGTGATCACTTTATGTGCATTAAGCGGTGTGTGTGTGTAGATCACTTTATGTGTATTAAGCCGTGTGTGTGTGTGTGTAGATCACTTTATGTGTATTAAGCCGTGTGTGTGTGTAGATCACTTTATGTGCATTAAGCGGTGTGTGTGTGTGTGTGTGTAGATCACTTTATGTGCATTAAGCGGTGTGTGTGTGTGTGTGTGTAGATCACTTTATGTGTATTAAGCCGTGTGTGTGTGTGTGATCACTTTATGTGCATTAAGCCGTGTGTGTGTGGGTGTGTTACCTACTGAGACTGGACTCGAACAATAACCAGTATGAACCCCGGTCTTCTTTGCTGCTCCGTTTATAGACACACAGTTAAAACATTAGCTGTAAATTCCCTCATTCCCTATAAAAAATTCCCTATAAACTCATAAAGAAGAGAAGAACTGTACAACAAACACAACAGAGCTGATCGGAATATCCACAACAGGGTGTTTTGAATTTCATCTTCGGCGCCACAGATCTGGCTCTCCTTCCTCTAGCATATGTCCCCACAGCGCCCCCTGGTGAGGTGGAGAGATATTCTCTATTCGCTACTTCTTCTTTTCTCTCTCTCTCTCTCTCTCTCTCTCTCTCTCTCTATATCCCTTTGCGTCAGGCAACAGTCCTAAATTGTGTAAAGGTAGTACGTTCAGAAATAATTTATAATATTTTTGACTTCAGCATTACATGTTTTAGACCTGAATCTTAAACATTTTGAATTTGGATCCCCCCCAAGTCAAATTACAAGTTTAAGTTGCACCTCCTGGGTTAGGGGTTTGAATCCTACCCCTGCCCTGTGTATGCAGAGTATGCATGTGGGGTTGCACACAGGATGCACCTGAACTCAATCTGAGCACCTGAAAGATTTCAGTTTTTGATTTTTAATAAATCTGCAATTATTATTATTATTATTATTATTATTAAACTTTTTGATTATGGATTATTGTATGTAGATCACAGGTTCCCAAACTTGGTCCTGGAGAACCCTCTCTCCTGCACTTTTTAATGTTTCTTGCTCTAACGCCCAACACTCAGAGGGCTATTAATTAGCTGATTAGTTGAAAAATGTGTGTTGGAAGCAGGGAAAACACTATGGCACTACAGGACTAGGGTGAGGGTGTAGATTGATGGTTAAAAAGTAAAGTTAATCAATTTTTAAAAAATAAATAAATCTATAACACAATAAAGTGTGCTAAATAAATAACTAAAGAGCTCTAAACTCTTTAATCCAAAACCTACTACATATTATTTTCTATATTTTCTATTTTCCGTTGAAAACAGGTAAGCACAGTAAATCTGGGGGTGTCTTGAACTCTACATGATGTAGTTCTGCGATGACGTGTCTCTAGACTGCAGAGGCGGAAGTAGACGTGTAGCTGCTGTTCGGCCAACAACCATCCTGACTCTACATCAAACTCAACATTAACAGTCCATGTAAGTTATTAATCTTTATTATGCATGAATATTTACAACTGTAGTCTTCTTAAATTCTTCATGTGACGGCATGCTGGCTGTATATAGGTCTTTTAAATATTAAACGAGGTATCTGATTTAGCTAGGTAGCGTTAGCTAGCTCGAGTGTTTTTAAATGTCTTTACAGCTCGCTAACCGGAGTCTTCAGCATAAAGACGGACTACGTTTGGTTTATTAATTGTTGCGTTGGTGTAAATATGAACGGACATCTTAGATTTCTGCATTCAGTGGTCAGTCACTCATCTGAAGTAGTGATGTGTCCGAGTGCGTGAACGTTGTGAGCCGATTCTCTTGTAAGCCGGATTTTTTAATTATTCTTTTTTATTATTATTGTTATTATTAAGGTCAACAATTAACAAACACACAGTTGCAGACATTTTTAAACAAAGACGAACAGTTATCACTCATACTGTCGCACACTTTGTCCGGTTTAGGACAAAATGGCAACGAGCCGTTTGAGAACAGAAAGAGTCGACTCGTATTGGTGAGTCGAGACAAATGATCTGACTCACTGAAAAGAGCCGGAGTTAATCACTAATCAGAACCAGGATGGAGTTCACCAGTTATTTAGATGATATATCATTTTCACAGTCCTGTTTTTATTATTTGTGGGCCATTATTATTATTATTATTATGGGTAGGCACACTGTTGTTCTACCTTTCTTCTTCTAATTTTTTATTATTATTATTCCATTTCTTGTTCTTCTGGCTAGGGTGGCTATGACCGCCCATAGAACCATCTGGTAAAAACTTGTGAAATTTGGCACATACATTGGGAAAAGTCTAAGGAATATTTGGGCCAAGTGCTGCCAACACTCTAGCACCACCATCAGATCAAATTTGGGCCTAATTTTTAAGTACATTTATGGTCGTAACCTTTGGAACCACGTGTCCAAAATTTAAAGGCCAGGCATCCCTGGAGTCCCTGGGTTGAGCCGAGTTCAACGCACCTATGACGTCAATTTCCACTTCATTTCTTTTCTGCCATCTTGGATTTTGTCAGAAATTGTTTTTTTGCTATTCCACGTACAAATTTAGTCAAATCATCTCTACATTTGGCACACGTCACCTTCTCAGTAAGCCTCATAAGTTATGAAAAGAATTTTGATTATTCCAAACGGTTTATCCGCAATGGGCCAATAATCTGACAGCGAAGCTAGCAATAGGAAGTGAGGTTATATCTCAGCAGTGGCTTTGTGCATTGACACAAAATTTTGTAGGGAGCTTGAGGACCGTGAAGCTATGCACCAAATTTTGTCAGTGCCACTTACTGGTCAATAGTAGCAATGACTTTTTTTTTTGTTTGTTTGTTTTGTTTTTTTGTTACTCCTCCTCCAAATTTTGTTAAATCTTCATCAAATTTGGCTCACATCATCTTCAGACCCGTCTAAACTTGAACAAAGTGGTGGGGGAAAGGTCCAGACTGATGAGAATTGTAGTGCATCTGAAGCAACAATTGTAGCTTGTCTTTGAATGTACAGCTCAACAAGTCTGGGTGCTTGGACCCTGAAAATGCTGCTTGCAGCTTTTATTATTTTTATTATTATTAATATTATGTTTATGCCAACAGCATGGTGACAGACGTACAGCTGGCCATCTTTGCCAACATGCTGGGAGTGTCTCTGTTCCTGCTGGTGGTGCTCTATCACTACGTGGCAGTCAACAACCCCAAGAAGCTTGAATGATCATAATAACACCAAGATGAATCAGAAGGTAACTATCATGATCAGTGATTCTCTGTGCTGATCTTTCAGTCCTCCAGGGCTCAGTAATGGATTCAGGCACATGTCTGAAATGCTTGAATAGTTTAGGTTGGCCTATTGTTATCTTCTTATTTATTTGTGATTTATAGTTTACCCAAGGACACTGTACAGATGAATATTGAATGAACACCATAAGCAGATCTGTGAGTTTGTATGTTTACACATCCTCTCTCCTGTTATAGGTGAACATTGTGATTGGGGACCACTGAACGAAACAGACGATGATGCAGCCTGTAAAGTTGTTGTTTTGTATGAAAATGTTAATAAATTTGTAAATGTTGAGCCTGTCTTGTCTTGTTCGTTTACAAAGTCAACAACTTCTTCATAAATCTTATTGAGGATACACTTGCCTTGTATGAACATGCTGTAGTTTGTTTTAAAGAGAATCCCGTGAAACATTAAGAAAAGAATATATGCATTTTAAACACTTTCTAGCTAATGAACTCAGAACTTGTATGGTGGGAAAATGTCATGGAAGTTTTCTGTAAGGAAACGTTTATATAACATTGATGGACGTGTCTCGGCTTTCTAACTAGCGATGTCATGAGAACCAAAACTTCGGTACCAATTCTGTACCAACATTCTTAAAATGTGACGGTACTTGTTTTTCTGCAGTAGCATGGGTATTGTTGGTAATGAAGGTACCGGGGTTGAACTTCTTCCGGAACTGTGTTGGCTCAAATTTAGCCTATTACCCAAAAACACTTAAATTCCAACATAGAAGCCAATACTCACATCTACCTCTGAGCCCAGTTGGAGATAGAAAAAAAGACACCAGCCGTGAGTGAGAAGAAGCAAGGGTCCAGCTTTATTGGTTCCGTTCCACCACACGAGATCCACACTGATGAGAATTCTCAGAAGTGATCTGATCCCCTGAGCTTAAGCTCCAGTATTTATACTGTATTTACACAGTAAATAACCCATATGTTTCAAGAAGACTATGATATCAATACCAATAGGGTAAAAAAAGAGCTCATCTACCTTACTATTATGTTAAAAAAAAAGGCTATTCCACTTACCAATAGCTCAAAAACCAGGGCGTTTCAACTTACACATAGAATCAAAACCAGGGGTTTTCAAATTACACATAGAATCAAAACCAAGGGTTTTCAAATTACACATAGAATCAAAACCAAGGGATTTCAAATTACACAGAATCAAAACCAAGGGATTTGAATTACCCATAGAATCAAAAGTGGAGAGACAAAACAATCTAGAGTGACCTTGGTCTTACTATTATCTCGCGGGGGGGGGGGGGGGGGGGGCAGCTTGACACAGCTGCCCTTATAAATGGCTCCTCATGGTTCTCTCTTAAAATTAAGGCCTTCCTTGCGAGACAAGAATCTTCACCATCTGAATTATGAGTAAGTTATATTTTTCTGTATTTCTAGTTTATAATTTATTTTCATATTTGCTCTATATCTCTTTTATATATAATTATACTGCTTGAAAAACGGTTTACTGTATTTCCTACTTCATAATATCATTATATTACCCTTCTACTGTTCTGCATATCCTGCCATTCTGTATTTTGTAAAGAGTTTTTCTATTATTATAAGATATTACCTTAATACTCCTTTTTATTATTCTTATAAAGTTATAATGTTATGTGTGAGAGAGAGAGAGAGAGAGAGAGAGTGTGTGTGTTATGTCTACATGCCCGCCCTTGACTGTACGAGAGTGTGTGTGTGTGTGTGTGTTAGCACTCCTCAGCTCGTATACTTCTTTTTGACTTTTTGACTAATAAACCATAGTGTATTACTCTTAAAGACCTAAGATCTTTAAAGTGTGAATCCAATTCAATATTCAATATCAGTCAATATCCGCCTCACACCGCTTCTGTGTGTCTTGGTGCCCGTCTTTTCTTCTTCTCCCCTTTACTGGATACTAGGTCTCCCTCATGTTTATTTTATGACATTTTTATCCACAACAACTGATGGGGGCAGCAAATACGCGTAAGTGCTTCAGTCCACAAGTGGTGAAGAAGAAGAAAACTTACAAGCACAGGGGAAAAACTACAGAAGATGGCGAAGTTTAGCTCCGCACTGACTCGTTGAGAGGAAAGGTATTAGAGTCAAATATGGAAATACTTCGCATTTGAGATGGATGACAACAAACATATAATTAATGTGCTGAAGCCAGTGTGCAGCTGATGCTATCGTTCATTTCGGACAAAGCGAGGAAACGCCTGGAATTTGGCGAAGCACCTGAAAGACGGGTCCTATATTATGTTTGTTTGAGGCAGCTGGCATTGTGGCCGTGAAACCAGCTAATGTTATGCTCCATGTAATGTTAGCGATAGCCAGATATTTGTTAACGACGCTAACACATTGCAATGATATAAACTACCTCCTAATGGGCCACCATGCATCGCCATTCAGCCCGTGTCCTGTCAGCTAAATGTAGCCTAATGTCTCTAATAATTATTCAAATGTTCATGCTTTTAATAAATCTTTTTGGCCTGCCACCATATCAGTGAATTTAAAATAATGCTTGCATTCAGAGTATAAGGGTATGTGTGTGTGTGTGTGTCTCAGATGCAGGACTGTAGAATACCACAGACTGGGAGCTGAAGAAGTCATAAGAGAGGAACCGAACGTTACACCAGGAGCTGCTCAGCTCACCAGCACTAAGAGGCTGTGAAAAGTAGATCACGAGGATCATAAGTGCTTCTTATCACAGCAGCTTCATAATAACACATCTAACATTCTGTCACTTTCTACACAGCAGAAACAACTTTGGAAAATTCAGTGATCGACTTTATTAAATTAATCAAATGTTTGGTTACCAGAACGAGAGCTGAAGGTTCATGCTGACATTTAGTGGGCAGCAGCTGCAGGTTTGGCTCAACGACCTTAACACACACACACACACACACACACACACACACACACACACACACATAGACAGAAGCAGCCTACAAGCTCAAATGTAGCTTAAAATATAACTTTTTAGACTGACACATACCTGGAGGACAGAGGGAGTATCTACAGACTCTCCCAGCACATCCTCAGACTCTGCAATAAATTACTTTTATGTGACTCAGAATTACAACTTCATTTACAACGAATTGTACATTTAAAACCAATAGCCAAGTTTATTAGTTAGTAACATTAGGATCAATACTGTATTGGGTTGAGCCCTTAAAATGGGTAGCCATGTTTTCAAGTGCACCAGCATTCAGCTAACTACTAAATGTCCAAGCAGTAATAACCCTGGGATAGGCTCCAGGTTCCCCTGCGACCCTGAAAAGGAGTAAGCGGTTGAAGATGGATGGATGGATGGATGGATGGAAGATTTTACCAGCTACTCATTTAGATGTTTAACTCTGTTCAGTAGAGCGAGAGAGAGAGAATACAGGCAACATGATTAAACTCTCTAAAACCTCCTGTCCATCACCCAAATCTATATAAATATTATACTGTGGAGTTATTAAACTCCACAGTATAACTCTTTAGTTATAAACTAAATTCTTAAGCCAATCTAATCAACTCTGTGAAGGATTTTAGTGTGTAAATGAAACCAGGAGCCAGGTTCGCTAGCACGGTAACTAGCATTAGGCTAATTCACACCAATGTAATGTAGATAACATTAGACTGTAACACTGTAACTCGAACATGATTTATTATTGTAAAAGCAATGAGGCAGTAAAGATGCGTGAGATGTGGATTGGGGTTTCTGCATAGAAACTTGATTTTAATAATAATTAATTAATTAATTAATTAATTAATAATAAACTTTTTATTAGTGTAGGATCGAACCAGGCAGCAGAGATGATAACAAGAGAAGATAAGACATTCCATTTAAACAGCCCTCAACCACTCAAACTCAAAAAATTAATTCAAGTTCTTAAGCTTCATAATTCAAAGAAGCTGTTGTAACTGGGGCCAACAATTCGGGGGTGGACAGAAAAACCCACCATTAGTAAACACTAGTGGCCTTTGTCAGAGTGGCCACCTGGCCAAATGTTGCCGTAAAACCATAACTCAACCCCTCAGAATGCCACAAGTGGGTTGAGAAACAAGCCCTTCTCTTGGACTCACCAAAACCAGATGGCTTACCCAACAGATAAAACCCAAAGTCCTTCACCCATAAAGTGATAAGTGCAGGAAGAAAGGGGGGAGGAGCCCCCCATTTCCTTGTTGAATCAGCACATTCCACAATCAGGACACTCCAAAGAAACAATGACTGTGAAAATTAATACATCTTTGAAACAACTACAATCACCTATTTTCTGCCATGCTTCCTTCTGGACTTATTGTACTTATAACCATTAATTAACATTAATTATTTCATTTATTTAGCATGTATTAGTATAGTAGTACTAGAAAGATTATTGTGTTTTACTATTAATAGTGTACTTAACATATATTGTGTGTGGTATGTATGTGTTCATAGAATAATTTTCTGGTAGATAAAAATATTTCAAATTCAGATAGGATGTCATTATATGTACGTTAGTATTTTGGACAAAGTTTAATCCACGCATGAAAAGGCGGGGAACCACCCATCTGCAGTGACAACGGACTGAGTAACATCATGGGAGGAGCATTTGGCTTACACCCAGCCCTAACACAATCTCTGGTTGGTTGGAACTCTTAGAGGGCAGGACTAGCCAGACAGAGTTAAAATACAACTCTCTGCTTTTTTCCAAACTGTCGGTTCTCTCTGCTCCCTCAGCTCAGTAAAATCAACTCATCTCACCTCATCAGCAGCAGCGGGAGTCTTCAATCAACATCTGCTCAGAGACCCAGCCTAGAGCTCCACAGCTTTCCAAAACTCCCACTGCCAGCTCTCCCAACATCCCTCATACTAGATGCCGTTACAATCAGCATTCTGGTTAGAAATTCTCTCAACAGGCAAGCAATACCACAGACTCTAGCTAAGACAGGTACATATAATATTAAGTTAAAAACCCTTGTAAAGAAGTGAAATCAGATTGATAACATTGGTTGTTGTTCAGGTCATGGTCTGTGGAATAACATCCTTTGTTCTAAACTCAGAACTTCATTCACTCTGTTAAACCATTTTCACCTCTGCTTGATTGCGTGTGTGTGTGTTTATGTGTTAGATTAGTTTCTGTGTTGTAGTTCAATAAAGTTTTGTGTGTTTTTAAACACGCGTCTTATTTGTTTACAAGGGCCACTGCCTTGAATTGCAGATCCTCCTACATGCTCTTCAAATAATGTGTAAACTGTATTTAGGGTATTATTGCCGGTGACCACGGAGGTAATATCTAATACATAATTAATGAATACGCTAAGTTCAACTTATTGCTGGACGAATAGTTGATCAGAAATACTAGATTAGCCAAATTTCCCCTTTCAAGCTGATCTGCTAGTCAAACCTGCATATTTGGGGAGTATAGAACAATTTAACCCAAACAGCTAATTTAACCCAAACAGCTAATTTTTCCCAACATCAGCCATTATTCACTCTGGAGCTCTTCTTAAGCCCATTTTACACCAGAACACAGTCCCAGCTGCTGTCATGTGTGCTGCCAGTGTCCACTGTGAAGTCCACTTTGATTAAAATAAAACAAGTGTATTATTTTTGTCTTAAAATTGAAACACTACAAAATACAACATTCATGCTATATGATTCAGTGCATGCCCATAATCTAAACAGCATACAGGTGATATTTCAGACTGTTGCCTCTGCAGAAGCTCGCACTGTGCCATTGGTTACAATTCAAACTTTGTGAAAGTTTTAACTGTCACAGAGTGTAGAAATTAAAATCTCATTTGATTAACAAACTTTATGTGATCATACACAATGGTAATGCATACCTGGTATATTTACTATGGTAACCGAGAAGTACAAAACAAAACACATTTATTTACATTTAAATTTATTCATTTAGCAGACGATCCAAAGCAAAGTACAATTGAGGAAATACAATTCCAAATCAGAAAACACATTAACAGATCAGAAAACACATTAACAGATCAGAAGACACAATAACAGAGCAGAAAACACATTAACAGATCAGAAAATAAAATTAGAAATCAGAAAACACAATAATAGATCAGAAAACGTCTGGGTTACGCATGTAACCCTGTTCCCTGAGAAGGGAACTAGACGTGGCATATAGCATAACACTATGGGAGTGCATGTGACCGGCCTCTGAAGCTTGTGTAAAATCATACCTCTATTTATAGGCCTGCTATGATCAGGTGACGTGGCAATTAAGTGCGTCGCGTGATATAAATATGGCAGCTGTGAACCACGCCATCAGCCTCTATTATCTGAAGCAAAGACGCAATTCACAGGCCTGCCCTGGTATGACAAAGCTACATAACATCTCGTTCCCTTCTCAGGGAACAGGGTTATATGCGTAACCCAGACGTTCCCTTTCAACGGGAACTCCACGTTGCATTTAGCATAACAGTCTGGGAACGAGAATAGCCACTCTGTCATACCAAGGGTACAGCCTGTTCAAAAAGACCCAAGCCAGGGTCTCTGCAAGACACACGAGCCCGGGGCGGAATGAATATCCAGGCTGTAATAACAAATGAATGTGTGTGCCATAGACCACCCTACAGCAGCACACACATCATGTAAGGATACCCCTTTGGACAAAGCCTTCGAGGAAGCGACCGCCCTAATGGAATGAGCCCTTATGCCCAGAGGCGTAGCAAGACCTCACGCCTCAAAAGCGATAGAGATTGCTTCCACTCTCCAATTAGAGATGCGCTGCTTTTACTCAGCATCACCTCTACTGTCACCGCCAAGCAGACCAGCAGCTGCTCCGACTTACACCACTGGCCGGAGCCCTTACTGGACACAGCAGGTGCATTCTCTCTTGTTTCGGTGTGAGGAACAGAGGAGGGCAGAAAGCCTACAACACCACAGGCTGGGCAGCAGATGTAGGCACCTTCAGAATATAATCCAGCCTAGGATACAGGAAGGCATTGGCTAATCCAGGGGGCCACGTAAACCCTGATTGTAGAAGGAGCCCACCCTGCTGAGAAACGTCCTTATAAGAACTCCAGGACTGTAGCTATTGCACAGTTCACTGGGTCTACAGTGGATCCCTGCAGATGGGAATCTCCCAAGGAGTGCCATCTAGCAGGGATATTATCTCTGAGAACCATATTCGAGCTGGCCAATAAGATGCTACTAGCAGCAGACGTACACTGTCTTGGAGAACTCTAGCTACAACTTGTGGGAGAAGATCGATTGGCGGAAAAGTGTACAGATGTGACCTTGGCCACATGTGCACCATGGCGTCGAGCCCTCATTGTGCGGGAGGAATAAGGGCGAACCACACCGGGTAGTGTGTTTTCTCCTTGGAAGCGAACACATGCAGTCCCGCTTGGCCAATCCTCAGCCATATGGACTCCACCACTTGTGGATGGAGCCACCAATCCCTGGGCCTCAGCCCCTGCCTCAACAGGAAGTCTGCCCCCACATTCCAGTTCACTTTTCCCACATTTTGTTATGTTACAGCCTTATTCCAAAATGGATTAAATTCAATCATTTTCCTCAAAATTCTACAAACAGTACCCCATAATGACAACATGAAAGAAGTCTGTGTGAAATCTTTGCAAATTTATTAAAAATACAAAACAAAAAACAACAAAAGCACATTTACATAAGTATTCACTCCTGAATAACTACATTTAGTACCATGACATAAAATTGAGCAGATATAATTAAAATCCTAAGTCAATGCAATAGTAACCCTAAGTGAAAACAACTAAAAAAAAATTTGAGTAGATATAATGGAAAAGCTATGTAGATGTAACAGAAAATGAGGCTGTTATTGAACAAATGTGCTACATTTACTAAATGTTTCTAACTGAATTTAATTCACACAGGACTTCTAATGATCGTAATTAATGTTACATTTACTTATTATTATTATTATTATTATTATTATTATTATTATTATTATTATTTTAAAAAAAAAACTGTATTTACCCTTTACTCCAGGAGTAGTTTACTTGAGGTCAATATATTTAATGAAACCAAATGATAAGCATAAAGTAACTGTACACACATTAACATTTTAATTACATGTCATATTTGACCAGTATAACATGAGATTAAGTCTAAATTCAACCTGGTTTACATTTGTAACAATGTCAATGCTACAAAAACAGTGAGCTGTATGGAACAAACCTGTATGACTTATCTTCAGTGGTACAGAAAAGGAGATGTAAGGCAAAACAGCAGAAGAAACTGATACCCTCAGTCACCATTCACGATCACCTAACCTTTTTTCTATACAATAAATGAATGGTGAGTGAGAGTAAATGCTAGGTGTGGAACAACATTAGTGTTAGTAGATGACAGATTTTTAAAACTATATCTCACACAGTAGGCACTTCATAAAGAAATGTTACCCTTGGAAATAGAGCACAGAGAAATATAGTGAATAAATAGTTTTCCATTGCAAGTTCTTTGCACTTGCAATATTCAGTTGGTTATGTCCCTTTTTCAATAAACTTAAGTTAAACTAAACTGTCATTATCCAAGCTTCCATGCCGAATTTGGGAACAGCGCCACCTACAGTTCATGAGATTTGAAAATGAATGTTTTTGCTTATAAACTTTGAATACTTTGACAGAAAATTATGATCTTGGTGGCTACGTATACATTGAGTCATGACGAATCAGTGGATACCAATTTTGCCTGTAAACACAACCATCTTCTGTTGGCTTGGACAGGTGTGCAATTCGAGTATGTATGTGAGTACGAGTATGAGTAGTACGCATAACGCGACATTTTAAAAAGCTAATTCTAGCTCGAATTTAAAAATCATTTAAAATAAAATGTGTTACGTTAGAGGGAGAATCAGAGTTTTGTGTCTCACTCAGAGGTCTGGATTGGTCGATTAAAGTGGGCATTCCCACTGGTTAAATATGTGTATTCCATGCTTGGTATTGAAGTGTTTGCGGGAAAAACAGGAAAACAACATAAAATCATTAATTTTGCTAAAATCCAGAGAGTAAGCAATAAAATCTCATGCTACAGAATACTACAGTCCATGACAAATAATATAATATTACAGTTTAATGCCTGAATGTCGCTTTATCTCCCTTTAAAGAATGAAAATTTAAAACATGTATCTAAATTTGACAAATTCACGTGGCTAACTCTCATGGCTTTATGTCAGAGCACTTGTGTGTCATTAATGAACTTGAATGAGAATAGCTCCGCCCACAGTGTCCACAGAGGTACAGCTTCTGTCCTGTATAACTCTGCTGGTGGCTGTGGAGGGTCCTCTAGTAACGAAAACTTCTCCCACACTGGGAGCAGTGATACGGATTCTCCCCTGTGTGGATGCGCTCATGTTGTTTGAGATGACTCTGAACAGTAAAACTCTTCTCACACTGTCCACAGGGATATGGCTTCTCTCTTGTGTGGATACGCTCATGTCGTTGGAGATCACATAGTTGGGTAAAACTCTTCCCACACTGTCCACAGTGATACGGCTTCTCTCCTGTGTGAATGCGCTCATGTCGTTGGAGATAACTCTGAACAGTAAAACTCTTCCCACACTGTCCACAGTGATACGGTTTCTGTCCAGTGTGAATACGCTCATGTCGTTGGAGATTACTCTGGCAAGTAAAACTCTTCCCACACTGTCCACAGTGATACGGCTTCTCTCCTGTGTGAATGCGCTCACGTTGTTGGAGTTTACTCTGGCAACTAAAACTCTTCCCACACTGTGCACTGTGATACGGCTTCTCTCCTGTGTGAATACGCTCATGTCGTGGGAGATGATTCTGACGAGTAAAACTCTTCCCACACTGGGAACAGTCAAATGGCTTCTCTCCTGTGTGGATGCGCTTGTGATATTTGAGATGATGACTTTTAGAAAAACTCTTCCCACAATCTGAGCACTGGTACATCTGGAAAACACAATAAAATTACTCGAGATGCTTAAATAATTTTAGATTTTGTCCCCATGTGTTTATGGAATTGTTATTGGAAATGTGTCCTACAATACTGTAATACAGTTTGACCACCCAATCACCCACCTGTTACGACACGGCGAAATCGGTGCGGCAGCTCACAAAGTGTAGTGCCGCCCAGGGACATGGCGGAGGAGGACTACACTTCCCAGTCATACCCGCGCTTGAGTTCACCGGAGTTCTAATTACGAACACCTGCAAACACCTAAGGTTATATAAGGGCCTCCCTAGCATTAGCCGCTTGCGAAGTAACTGCTCAGCAGCCTCGTCTCTGTTTGTTTACCAAGCCGATTTCCTTAGAAGTGTTTTCCCTGGTGCTCGACTTAACGCTCGTCTCTCACTACGCTTTTGCCTACGCCCCTGATACATAGCTTACCTGTTCTGTCCCGATTCGATTCTCGTTCTGGATTCTTTCTCACGTCATCTCTCTGCTCGCCCGCTCTTGTCTCCGTCTACGCTTCGTAACAGACTACTTCGCCGTACTATGGAGGCAGCGGGCACCCCGGATTGGGAACGTGTCATCCTGGAACAAAACCGCGCGCTAGTGGTGTGCCGGGAAGAGATATCCGCGTTGCGTGCCGCATCTACCAACGCCACGCCCCCGGCTCTCGCGTCACCACCGCCGACCGCCCCAGCGCGTGTTCAGCCGACACCAGCTGCGCACATTCCAGCGCCGGCTGTTCACACTCCTGCGCCGCCAGCGCACAACCCGCCTCTGCCCACACCAGAGAGATACGCTGGGGAGCCGGAGCGATGCAAGGGCTTCATGTTACAATGTGCGCTGTTCTTCGAGAGTCACCCAGAGATGCCTGAGGTCCGTAAGTTGACCCATTTTATGGAATTACTCTCCGGAACAGCCTTGGCGTGGGCCACGGCTGTGTTGGAGCGAGGAGGCGGTGTCAGACCCTCATTAGATGACTTCCTTGCCCGGTTCCAGCGCGCCTTTGACCATTCTCCTGATGGCTGGGAGACTGGTGATGAGCTCATGCAACTCAAACAGGGCTCTTGTACTGCAAGAGAGTACGTGCTAGAATTTCACACTATCGCTGCCCGAAGTGGCTGGAACGAACCAGCCCTTAAGACCGCGTTTCGCCGTGGCCTCAATCCGGAGTTAGTGCAAGAGTTGGCCTGTCAGGGTGAACAGCTAACTTTTGATGACCTCGTGGATCTGACCATAAGGCTGGATCGTCTGCGCCGTACCAACCGTCCCATACCGCACGGTTTACTGCCAGCTGAGCCGGGCGCAGCGAGCGAACCCATGCAGCTCGGAAGGGCACGGGCCCGCGAGGAGGAGAGGGAGAGAAGACGCAGTGAGTCCCGGTGCTTCTACTGTGGTGAGGACACCCACGCCGTCCGCCAATGCCCTCCGCATGGACCTCCGCAGTGCTTATAACTTAATTCGTATTAGGGAGGGGGACGAGTGGAAAACGGCCTTCAGCACCACCTCTGGACAGTAGGAGTACCTGGTCATGCCGTATGGGCTCGCTAACGCCCCCTCCGTGTTCCAGAACCTGATCAACGACGCTCTGAGGGACATGCTAGGAAGGTACGTTATCGCCTACATTGACGACATCCTGATTTATTCGACCTCCCTGGAGGAACATGTCCAGCATGTCCGGCACATACTGCAACGCCTCCTGCAGTACCAGCTTTACGTAAAGGCCGAGAAGTGCGAATTCCACCAGCACAAGATCTCTTTCCTGGGATATATCATTAGCCCAATGGGAGTCGCCATGGACCAGCGTAAGATTCAGGCGGTCGTGGAGTGGCCCACTCCGCGAACCGTCAGAGAGTTGCAGCGTTTCCTTGGCTTTGCGAATTTTTACCGAAGATTCATTAAAGACTTCAGTAAAGTAGTGCAACCCCTGACGTCGCTCCTGAGAGGTAAGCCCAGGCGACTGCTGTGGACCCCAGTTGCCCAGGAGGCTCTGGAGAGACTTAAGCGGGCTTTCACCACGCCTCCCATTCTCAAACACCCGTATCCCTCCAGGCCGTTTGTTGTGGAGGTCGACGCATCGAAGGTGGGAGTGGGAGCAATTCTATCGCAAAGGTTTGGCGAGAGTCCCAAGTTACACCCCGTGGCCTTTTTTTCCCGGAACTTGTCGCCAGCAGAGCGCAACTATGATGTGGGGAACCATGAACTTCTGGCCATCAAGCTGGCCCTAGAAGAGTGGAGACACTGGTTGGAGGGGGCAGTACACCCATTTGTTATCTTCACGGACCATAAGAATTTGGAATATCTATGAACCGCCAAACGGCTCACTCCTCGCCAAGCCCGCTGGTCCCTATTCTTCTCCAGGTTCCAGTTCACCCTGTCTTAACGACCTAGTTCAAAGAATACAAAGGCCGACGCCCTGTCTTGCATTTATGCCCCAGAGCGGCCGACGGAGCAAGAGAGTTACATTATGCCTCCCTCCTGCATAGTGGGTGCCCTAGAGTGGCCCCTAGAACAGAACTTAGCCCGTATTCCCAGCGCAAGAATCCCAGCAGCCTGTCCTCCCGACAAACAGTTCGTGCCTAAGCGGTACCGTCTCGAACTCATCACCTGGGCCCACACGACTTTGGCCACGGGCCACCTGGGGGCCCGCCACACTTACCAACTGCTGGCCAAGAAGTACTGGTAGCCCAACATGCTTAGAGAGGTTCAGCGCATCGTATCCCCGTGTTCCTCTTGCGCTCAGTCCAAGGGCCCACGTGCGCTCCCGGCTGGCAAGTTGGTGCCCTTACCCATACCTGAACGTCCGTGGTCCCATCTGGCCCTTGATTTCATAACCGACTTGCCGAAGTCGCAGGGGAACTCCGTGATACTGGTGGTCGTAGATCGGTTCTCGAAGTCCCTGCGCTTAATTCCATTACCAGCCATCCCATCTGCCTTCACCAAAGCGGAACTCCTGTTTCAACACGTCTTTTGTTACTTTGGCATCCCCGAGGAGATTGTGACTGATAGGGGGCCATAGTTCACATCGCGGGTTTGGGCCAGCTTTATGAGGAAGATGGGGGTCGCCATTAATCTCACGTCCGGGTACCACCCCCAGGCTAACGGACAGGCAGGACGGGCCAACCAGGAAGTCATACGGTTTCTTTGGACCTACTGCTCTACCAACCCAGGGGACTGGAGTCAGTACCTACCATGGGCAGAATACGCCCAGAACTCGCTACGGCATTCCGCCACCCAGCTCACCCCGTTCCAGTGTGTCTTGGGTTACCAACCGCCATTATTCCCCTGGAACGCGTCTCACACGGACTCGCCAGCAGTGGATGAGTGGTTCCGCCGAAGTGAACAGGTCTGGGAGCGTGCCCATCAACAGCTAGTGCAGTCGTCCCACATCGCTAAACGAAAGGCCGACCGGCGCCGGAGGGCTCACCCTAATTATCGACCCAGGGACAGGGTGTGGCTCTCCACAAGAGATTTGAGACCCCTCACGGGCACAAAACTTCAACCGAAATATATCGGGCCCTTCCGAATTCTGAGGCAAATTAATGAGGTCACGTATCGTCTGGACCTTCCGAGACACAGTCGCATCGCCCCGTCTTTCCACGTCTCACTTCTCAAACCTGTGATCTCAGGCCCCTTGGCCACAGCGGTGCCGGAGGATTCCCCACCAGAACCGTTGGAGATAGAAGGCCGCCCAGCCTACTGCGTCCGCGACATTCTAGACTCCAGACGGAGGAGAGGGGGACTCCAGTATCTGGTAGACTGGGAGGGGTATGGACCAGAGGAACAGTGCTGGGTCCCAGCCCGAGACATTCTGGATGCAGGCCTGCGTAAGGACTTCCATGCGGCTCATCCAGACAAACCGGCCCCCCGGAGGGGGGGAGGCCTCGGGGAACTTCGGCTCCCGGAGTGAGCCCTTTGGGGGGGGGGCTCTGTTATGACACGGCGAAATCGGTGCGGCAGCTCACAAAGTGTAGTGCCGCCCAGGGACATGGCGGAGGAGGACTACACTTCCCAGTCATACCTGCGCTCGAGTTCGCCAGAGTTCTAATTACGAACACCTGCAAACACCTAAGGTTATATAAGGGCCTCCCTAGCATTAGCCGCTTGCGAAGTAACTGCTCAGCAGCCTCGTCTGTTTGTTTACCAAGCCGATTTCCTTAGAAGTGTTTTCCCTGGTGCTCAACTTAAGGCTCGTCTCTCACTACGCTTTTGCCTATGCCCCTGATACATAGCTTACCTGTTCTGTCCCGATTCGATTCTCGTTCTGGATTCTTTCTCACGTCATCTCTCCGCTTGCCCGCGCTTGTCTCCGTCTACGCTTCGTAACACACCTTTAATAGCTGTAATTTAAGATTTGTAATTCTATCATTTGTAACATTGTGATTTGTAACCATTTGCACATCTGGAAAGGCACCATCAATGCTGAAAGGTATATATAGGTTTTAGAGCAACATATGCTTCCATCCAGATCCCATATTTACTAAAGATACCCTTTTTAAACCCAATCATGTTACTAGCCTGTTGCCAGTTAACCTAATTAGCTGTAAAATGTTCCTCCAGCTGTTTCTTTTCAGTAAAACTTACTTTTCCAACCTTTTGTTGCCCCTGTCCCAACTTTTCTGAGACATGTTGCAGCCATCAAATTCAAAATTACCTTATTTTTTTCTTAAAAGGGTACATTTGCTCAGTTTAAACATTTGATATGTTTTCTATGTTCTATTGTGAATAACATATGGGTTTATGAGATTTGCAAATCACTGCATTGTTTTTATTTACATTTTACAAAGCATCCCAACTTTTTTGGAGTTGGGGTTGTAATTCCATTAATTGCAGCTCAATTTTACTAATACCAAAACCACTGTGACTGATCATTTTTAAGAGCCAAGATGAACAAGACAGTTGACCTTACACATAATTTCTCATCACTAATCACACAGAAATACTTAATGTAGATCTTTATATGTTTATAAAATTCAGAGACTAGCCATACAAAGATGCCCATGCTCTGGGCACCAATGTTTTTTTCAAGCTGAAGCACTGAATGTGTTTAGACTCTGGGAAATTAACATGAACCTTACTGTGTTTCAAAATACAATAATTTAAAGCATTATTGTAATCAATACACATTCTCTGTTAATTTTTTTTTTTTTTTTACTATCAATCATGTGTGAAGTGATTTGCTCATGCCACATGCATGCTTCGTAAAATTCCAGAACACCACATGCCTGGAGACTTGTATGGTGATCCCTAGGTTTGGGTGATATGATCAGTCCGTACAGGATTTCACAGATTCTTGTAACTGTTGCGGCCAAAAATGCTTGATGATGTTGAGATTTTTTTTCAAAATTTGCAACACAACCTATAGAGGTTTTTTTGTGCTTCTTTTGCAGATAGCTGGATAATTGGTGAAATTGTTTGCACAACATTTCCCAGGGATGTTTGTTGGTAAATGAGACCTTTTAGCTACAGTGAGGGAAAAAAGTATTTGATCCCCTGCTGATTTTGTACGTTTGCCCACTGACAAAGAAATGATCATTCTATAATTTTAATGGTAGATTTATTTGAACAGTGAGAGACAGAATAACAACAAGAAAATCCAGAAAAACGCATGTCAAAAATGTTATAAATTGATTTGCATTTTAATGAGGGAAATAAGTATTTGACCCCCTCTCAATCAGAAAGATTTCTGGCTCCTAGGTGTCTTTTATACAGGTAACGAGCTGAGATTAGGAGCACACTCTTAAAGGGAGTGCTCCTAATCTCAGCTTGTTACCTGTATAAAAGACATCTGTCCACAGAAGTAATCAATCAATCAGATTCCAAACTCTCCACCATGGCCAAGACCAAAGAGCTCTCCAAGGATGTCAGGGACAAGATTGTAGACCTACACAAGTCTGGAATGGGCTACAAGACCATTGCCAAGCAGCTTGGTGAGAAGGTGACAACAGTTGGTGCGATTATTCGCAAATGGAAGAAACACAAAAGAACTGTCAATCTCCCTCGGCCTGGGGCTCCATGCAAGATATCACCTCGTGGAGTTGCAATGATCATGAGAACAGTGAGGAATCAGCCCAGAACTACACGGGAGGATCTTGTCAATGATCTCAAGGCAGCTGGGACCATAGTCACCAAGAAAACAATTGGTAACACACTACGGCGTGAAGGACTGAAATCCTGCAGTGCCCACAAGGTCCCCCTGCTCAAGAAAGCACATATACATGCCCGTCTGAAGTTTGCCAATGAACATCTGAATGATTCAGAGGACAACTGGGTGAAAGTGTTGTGGTCAGATGAGACCAAAATGGAGCTCTTTGGCATCAACTTAACTCGCCGTGTTTGGAGGAGGAGGAATGTTGCCTATGACCCCAAGAACACCATCCCCACCGTCAAACATGGAGGTGGAAACATTATGCTTTGGGGGTGTTTTTCTGCTAAGGGGACAGGACAACTTCACCGCATCAAAGGGATGATGGACGGGGTCATGTACCGATAAATCTTGGGTGAGAACCTCCTTCCCTCAGCCAGGGCATTGAAAATGGGTCGTGGATGGGTATTCCAGCATGACAATGACCCAAAACACACGGCCAAGGCAACAAAGGAGTGGCTCAAGAAGAAGTACATTAAGGTCCTGGAGTGGCCTAGCCAGTCACCAGACCTTAATCCCATAGGAAATCTGTGGAGGGAGCTGAAGGTTCGAGTTGCCAAACGTCAGCCTCGAAACCTTAATGACTTGGAGAAGATCTGCAAAGAGGAGTGGGACAAAATCCGTCCTGAGATGTGTGCAAACCTGGTGGCCAACTACAAGAAACGTCTGACCTCTGTGATTGCCAACAAGGGTTTTGCCACCAAGTACTAAGTCATGTTTTGCAGAGGAGTCAAATACTTATTTCCCTCATTAACATGCAAATCAATTTATAACATTTTTGACATGCGTTTTTCTGGATTTTCTTGTTGTTATTCTGTCTCTCACTGTTCAAATAAATCTACCATTTAAATTATAGAATGATCATTACTTTGTCAGTGGGCAAACGTACAAAATCAGCAGGGGATCAAATACTTTTTTCCCTCACTGTATACTCATGTTCGATGCACGTGAATTGAAGAGAAAAATATTGCAAGCTCCTCCGAATATTGCAGAGTCTGCAGGGTTGAATGTGTGTGTGTGTGGGTGTGTGTGGGCACACAGAATTGTTTTTTTTTGTCTGTGAAAGTAAAAGGGACTGGAATAAATGGGACCCAGTAAGCTGCACTCTTGTCTGGCTCATCTTTATGAAGAGAAAAGACCTGAAAACATGGATATTACACAAAAGTGGCAGAAAGTTTACAGCACTCTGGCTCTAGAGTTCTCAGAGAACAGACTACAAACTTCTGCTCAACACTGAAAATGTTGTCGTATCACCCCACTCTGTCACGGATTATTATTCACAAACCTAAGTCTATAACACTAGAAACATATTACACTCGTCTTATTGATGTATCTGAAACAACACTGATGGAAATCTTTTGAACGATAATGTATATTTTTGTGAATTGCTACGAAACTATAAACATTAGTTTTGAACATGTGCATAAATCTTCTGTTCAACCCAAAACACAAAGTCTTCTGAATAAAACCCAAGTAAGACCCCATTTCTGCCCACATCTATTATGGAATATTTTAATCAATCAGAGAATAATTCACTCACGTATAATCAAAGAATACGGTGTGAAAGAGTATCAACAAGTTATAATCAATAAATTAATCCATTAAAACCTACGTTTAAAGAGTATAACCAAATATTAATCAGTATACTGGTACCTGTTCGAGCTGGGAATGTACAGCCATGGCCAAAAGTATTGCCAGCGAGATAAATTTTGTGTTTCGCAAAGTTTCCTGCTTCAGTTGTTGTGGTGTTGATTCACATTGTTTCTAGATTATTTTGTAGAGTGATCAGGTGCATTTTAAATAATTGCAAAAAGCTTTGTTGGCCAAAAAAATGAACTTTATCACAAAAATCCAAATTTCACTGTTTTATGGCCCTGGCACAAAATGACCAGCTAACTTCATTTCACTAATCATATCATCAGCACATGGGAAAGTGTCAAGGAGTACTACTCAGGTGAAATCTCTATCATTCTGATTGGATAATAACAGCAGATTGATTGCTATAAAAGGAGGGAAGAAGTGCTTCCAAACATTGTGTTCTTGTGTTAGCAATGGTTACCTCCAAAGAAAGATGTGCAGCCATCATCACTTTGCATCAAAAAAAGCCTCACATGCAAGGACATTGCTGCAAACAATACTGCACCTGAAAGAACCATTTACCGGATCATCAAGAACTTCAAAGAGAGAGGTTCAACTGCAGTGAAGAAGGCTTCAGGATGTCCCAAAGTGTCCAGCAAGCGCCAGGACCATCTCCTCCTGAGGAGTCAGCTACGGAATCGTGTCACCACCAGTGCAGAGCTTGCTCAATACTGGTAACAGGTAGATGTGCATCTGCACGCTCAGTGAGTCGAAGACTTTTGAACAATGGCCTGGTGTCAAGAATGGCACCAAAGAAGCCACTTCTCTCCAAGAAAAACCTCAAGGACAGACTGACATTCTGCAGGAAGTTCAAAGATTGGACAGCAAAAGACTGGTGCAAAGTTATTTTCTCTGATGAAGCTCCCTACTGACTGTTTGGGACATCTGGAAGATCAATTTTCCGGAGAAAAAGAAAAGGCGAACGCTACCATGAGTCCTGTGTCGTGCCAACAGTGAAGCATCCTGAGACCATCCATGTGTGGGGTTGCTTTTCATCCAAGGGAGTGGGCTCTCTCACAATTCTGCCCAAAAGAACCTGTGGTCAATCCTCAAAAGGAGAGTGGACAAGCTGAAGCCCACGAATTGTGATCAACTCAGTAATAAGCAGTAATAAGGGAAGAATGGATCACCATCAGTCAGGATTTGGCCCAGGACCTGATATCCAGCATGCCAGAGCGGATTGCAGAGGTTATGAAAAACAAGGGTCAACAATGTAAATATTGAGACTCTGCATATATTGAATTTTTTTTTTTTTTTTTGCCAATAAAAGCCTTTAAAACTTATTAAATGATTATCATTATTTTCCAGTATACCATAGAAACAATTGAAAAAGTTATGTACAAATACTGAAGCAGCAAACTTTGCAAAACACAAAATTTGTCACTGCCAATACTTGTGGCCATGACTGTGTGCAATCTTTTGGAAATGTAATTTTTTTTTTTTTCTTAAGAGAGCGCTGGCTGTACCACGCCACCATTAAAATAATGAAAGGAGGGAGGCCAAAGTCTTAGAATTAATGGTGGTGCACGGCCAAGTTCTGAATAAATAAAAAAAAGAGGAAAAAACCCAGTCTGATGAGTTGATCCACAGACCAGCTCGGCTTTGTCGTTTTAATAATAAAGTCTATCTTTTGACATCGAGACCCAGAAACTCTTAGTGTGCTTTTTGCTGAAGAAGATTCCATGACCCTATCAAACATGTTGAGCAAGTGTTACACATTTCCATCTAATGAACTTTAGTTAGCTTGTCTTTTGGTTTGCACATCTGCTAACTTTTTAGAATTTACAACAGAAACATGCAATGAAATCAGTTCTTTATTAATAACCTAAAGGCCACATAAAGTGTGAGCCCTGACCTGATCCCAGCTAACACAGTTACTTTGTGAAGACGTAACCGGACCGAACCATATTTGTTGCAACGACGTATCAAATAATGTTCCAGCCATGTAATTTTGTGATTCTCATATTCGTTGTGGTGACAATATACAATTCCAAAAAGGTGGGACACTGAGTAAAATGTAAATAAAAACAGAGTGCAATGATTTGCACATCTCATAAATCCATATGTTATTCACTATAGAACATAGAAAATATATCAAATGTTTCAACTGAGGAAATGTACCGTTTTAAGAAGAAAAAATATGGTCATTTTGAATTTGATGGCTGCAATACATCTCAAAAAAGTTGGGACAGGGGCTACAAAAGGCTGGAAAAGTAAGTGTTACTAAAAACAGCTGGAGGAATATTTAGAACTAATTAGGGTAATCGGCAACAGGTCAGTGACATGAGTGGGTATAGAAAAGAGTATCTTAGAGAGGCAGAGTCTTTCAGAAGATGGGATAGTATCTGGATGGAAGCAGATGTTGCTCTAAAACCTGTATATACCTTTCAGCACTGATGGTGCTGTTCCAGATGTGCAAGCTGCTCATTCCATAGGCACTAATTCACCACATACCATCAGAGATGCAGGCTTTTGAACTGAGCACTGATTTAAAAAAAAAATTAAATTTAAAAAAAGTATGATCTCTCTCCTCTTTAGTCCTCTTTAGTTTAAAAGATGCTGCATCCATGGTTTCCAAAAAGAATTTCAAATTCTGATTCGTCTGACCACAGAACAGTTTTCCACTTTGCCTCAGTCCATTTTAAATGAGGTTTTGGCCCAGAGAAGACGGCGGTGTTTCTGGTCATGTTCATATATGGCTTCTTCTTTGCATGATAGAGCTTTAAACAGCATTTATTGATGGCACGATGAACTGTCTTCACAGACAATGAGTTCTGGAGGTGTTTCTGAGCCCATGCAGTAATTTCCATTACAGAATCATGCCCGATTTTAATGCAGTGCCGCCTGAGGGCCCGAAGATCACGGGAATGCAACAGAGATTCCTCCAGATTCTCTGAATCTTTTCATGATATTATGTACTATAGATATGTTCATAGTCTTCACAATTTTATGCTGAGGAACATTATTTTTTTTTGCAGATTGGTGGACCTCTGCCCATCTTTACTTCTGAAAGACTCTGCCTCGCCAAGATACTTTTTATACGCAATCATGTTACTGATCTGTTGCCAATTAACCTCCAGCTGTTTCTTTTTCTTAACACTTACTTTTCCAGCCTTTTGTTGCCCTGTCCCAACTTTTTTGAGACATAATTTTGAATTTGACGGATGTAACACCTTATTTTTTTTTCTTAAAATGGTACATTTCCTCAGTTTAAACATTTCATACATTTTCTATGTTCTACTGTGAATAACATAAGGATTTATGAGATTAGCAAATTACTGCATTTTGTTTTTATTTACATTTTACACCGTGTCCCAACTTTTTTGGAATTGGGGTTATAGTTGTATGTTGTTGAAACGTGACGAGCATGTTCCAACAAACATACTGATACATTATAAAGAAGTAACTGGACCGAACCATATTAGTCACAACAATGTACCAAATAACGTTCCAGCAATGTAACTTTGTGATTCCTTTATTCATCATGGCGACGTTATACTTGTACGTTGCTGGAACGTAGTGAGTACGTCCCAGCGACCATTGTCGGGAGTTTGATCATTTAATCCTTTCAATCATAACTCAAGAATATATGAGCGGCTGCTTACCTGTCTCCCGTGACAATTCTTCAATTTAAACTCCACCTTTATTAATAACATCTCACTCCTTTGGTCGGGGTGGATATGTGATTCTCGAGCCATTCCTTCATGGACAGCGAAGCAAATTTATTTACTTTGAAACCCATATAGGACTGACTTTCATTCCCTGACTTCAAATTCCTATGTTTTTAAATGGAATTTGTATTGTTTTTGATGGAAGCAATTAAAACAATGCAATTATAATGGAATGTGTTATGGAATTTCTATTCGACACATCTGTTTAAAATGTACTCATTAAGACACACCTGTGCCTCAAGTAACATCAAGCAATAATCAGCAACACATTTACAGAATTTATTCATCAGCATTTTGTCATTTTTTGTCTAAACATACTAAGCTAATACATGAGCATTAAGCCAAATAAATATTTTGTAGTCCATCCATCCATTTTCTATACCACTTATCCTACTGGGTCTCAGGGAACCTGGAGCCTGTCTCAGGGAGCATGGGGCACAAGGCAGGGTACACCCCGGACAGGGTGCCAATCCATCGCAGGGCACAATTTTGTAGTCTTACCAACAAATTTATATGCAGCACCAAAAAATTAACTTAATGAATATTATCAATTCATAAATTATTAATTAACCAAATAAATGAATCAATTATTGTAACCACAGAAAAAAAAGCATTGTTCTTCAAAAAGTATAAGTGTCTCATCATCATCTTCATCATTGTTGCTGCTGTGGAGCCGTCTCTGGTCCTGCTGCTGAAAATAAACAGTATATTTTAGTTTTACAGAAATTAACTACAGCTTAGGGTAGATACTATGCTTACAATATTTAAGGAGCTCTTGTACTCCTAATTACAAAAACCTAAGCGCAAAAGCAAAATTTTAGGAGCACAGTTGAAGTGTAGGCTTTTGTAAATTTTTTAAAATAAAATGGAAAGTTCTGGTCCTTGATTCTGATTGGTCATTGCGAAGGGGTGGGCACATTAATGTTTTTATTTAAAGATTATGAGGGCATACCTTTTTAAATATTTATGTGTTTATTTATTTTAATATTTATTTTGTTTTTATAATATTTAACGGTCCAGAAACGTCGTGGCCACGTCCTCAAAAAACTCTCTAACTAGTCTCATTAAGAACAATGTGAAGACGTGTTATTTTTATTGGTTGATTCAGTGTTTACAACAAAATTAGCAACTTATTCATTAACTCTTTTACATAACAGACTGAGGACACAATCACATCTGCATAATTCAAAACAAAAGTAGAATAGAGACAAAATAATGAAATAAAAATAAGATAACATTTGTTGTGGTTTGCTATGAGTTTAATCTTGTCCAACAATGAAAACAGGGTTCTGGCTTGGGGAATAGTCATTATTTTCAGTGAGTTCACATATATAGATAGTTATTTTTAAAAAAAATGTTTGGTTGAGGTGGTGTTTTTAGGCATCTACATTTATGGATAAAAAAATGTGACAATTATTACATTATTTATCAAAAAATAGAATTTTTTTTGTCATCGAATATTATTCCAAATTTAACAACATCCCAAGTAAAAGAGGGTATAAGAGGAATCTTTTGTTTCAACCAGTTGTACACATCACTCCAAAAACCTGGAACAGATTTGCAATAAAAAAAAACAAATGTTCCATTGTTTCTATATCAGCATTACAGAATAAACATACATTCGAGATTTCCATGTTAAATTTAACTCTTAGAAATTATTTAGTGGGTTATATTTCATTTATAATTTTAAAGTGCACTTCTTTGAATTTGGGGGATATGGAATAAGAAATATATAACCCCAGTTCTAATATACAACAGAGCATATGTTGGTCTAAAACCTGTATATACCTTTCAGCATTGATGGTGCCTTTCCAGATGTGCAAGCTGCCCATTTCATAGGCACTAATGCACCACATACCATCAGAGATGTAAACTTTTGAACTGAGCACTGATAAAAAGCCGGATGGTCTCTTTCCTCTTTAGTTTAGAGGACGCGGCATCCATGGTTTCCAAAAAGAATGTCAAATTTGGATTCGTCTCAATACAGAAAAGTTTTCCAATTTGCCTCACTTCGTTTTAAATGATCTTTGGCCCAGAGAAGACTGCAGCGTTTCTGGATCATGTTCATGATCATTATATATGGGTTCTTCTTTGCATGATAGAGCTTTAACCAGCATTTGTGTATGGCTCAGAATCATTCCTGTTTTTAATGCAGTGCCACCTGAGGGCCCAAAGATCACGGTTATGCAATATTGATTTTCTCCCTTGTGCACAGAGATTTCTCCAGATTCTCTGAATCTTTCGATGATATTATGTACTGTAATAGTACTCCAGGTTCCCTGAGACCCAGTAGGATAAGTGGTATAGAAAATGGATGGATGGACTACAAAATATTTATTTGGCTTAATGCTCATGTATTAGCTTAGTATGTTTGGACAAAAAATGACAAAATGCTGATTAATAAATTCTGTAAATGTGTTGCTGATTATTGCTTGATGTTACTTGAGGCACAGGTGTGTCTTAATGAGTGCATTTTAAACAGATGTGTCGAATAGAAATTCCACAACACATTCCATTATAATTGCATTGTTTTAATTGCTTCCATCAAAAACAATACAAATTCCATTTAAAAACATAGGAATTTGAAGTCAGGGAATGAAAGTCAGTCCTATATGGGTTTCAAAGTAAATAAATTTGCTTCGCTGTCCATGAAGGAATGGCTCGAGAATCACATATCCACCCCGACCAAAGGAGTGAGATGTTATTAATAAAGGTGGAGTTTAAATTGAAGAATTGTCACGGGAGACAGGTAAGCAGCCGCTCATATATTCTTGAGTTATGATTGAAAGGATGAAATGATTAAATGATCAGACCATGGCCGTTGGGACGTACTCACTACGTTCCAGCAACGTACAACTATAACGTCGCCACGATTAATAACAATGTTTTATAAATGGATTGGTCATTTTCACCCTTCTGTTCCTTCATTCAATCATTCATCCATCCATCCACTTATCCCACCATCCTCCCATGGATATCTCTTGTGCTTTAGTTTTGGTTACAGGAAATACAAAACTGCATATTCAAACCACATAACCTATCCCTTCTTTCATCCTTCATCCATCTTTACATTGGGGGAGACATCATGATGATGATTACAATGGTGAGACATCATGAGTCAACATTTTATGTTGACCCATGGTGTCTCACCATTCCCGCGGGGCAGAGCGACTCCGGACAGCGCCTCCAGCACCGAGCTCTTCCCCGAGCTCTGGTCTCCGATCACGGCGTTGGCTGGAAGCGCGAGGTCCTTCTCCACACCGAGCGGGCGCAGAGAGTCGATCAGGTCGATGTACGGGCGCACCTTCTCCTCATACTGCTCACTCAGGCTCGCGCTCATCTCTGACAGCTGAGAAACTCGGCAAATAAGTATTAATAACTATTAACAATTAGATCTTATTGTTCTCGTTTAGAGTCTGAGCTACAGTATATCGCAGCCTTTTTTTTTTGGTCAAAGACTAAAAACAAAATATTGTTAGCTTATATAGACTAGTCATCATAGGTGTTTTCCACTGTAGCAAATCATACACAATAAAACTCGACTCACGAATATAGCTTTGCTTTAAAGAATCGATTCAGTGTAAAGAATCGAGTCTTTTTGTGTGCTAAAAGCCCGAAAACGAAAGTAAGCGCAGGTTTTTTTTTGTTTTTGTTTTTGTTTTTTGTTTTTTTGTTTTTGTTTGTTTTTTTTTTTGTCTTTTATTAGGTATCGTTTCATGGTAAGGTTC
Source organism: Ictalurus furcatus (assembly GCF_023375685.1). Lineage (NCBI taxonomy): Eukaryota > Metazoa > Chordata > Actinopteri > Siluriformes > Ictaluridae > Ictalurus > Ictalurus furcatus. The sequence continues at coordinate 5,999,209 of NC_071273.1, forward strand.
CACAGTAAAGATCAGTTGTCTGGTTAGCCTGGTTTGACCAAAATGACGTAGTTTTTTTTTTTTTTTTTTTTTTTTTTTTCTTTGCACACTTACAGATTATATTTGGGTAATATTTGGTTAAAAATGGCGAGTGTGTACAAAATTACATCAAATGTAAATCTACAAAGTACTCACTGATTAAACATGCTACATAATGCTGGGAAAATGCCACGAATGAGAAGTTTTATAGCATACAATGTGTAGGTTTTTTTGTTTTTCGTTTTTACATTGTCAGTCGTATGTTAAAGGTGCAATGGCCGCTTTTTCCCCTTACCAATATTGTGAAAAAGATGGAAAATATGTAGATGTGTGTGTGATGACACACACACACACACACACACACACACACAATGGTTTAAGCTGTGACCTAAGGGGTCTTCAGAAGTCCTGTTTGTGTTTACATGGTTATCCTGTTAGCCATTTCATAAACACGCCCTCGCACCCCTTCACTCCACACCCTCGTGACCATTCTCATAAATCATTAAGAGATTAATTTTTCATGTTTTTTAGTGTTATATAGTGCACTTTATCACTGTTAAAGATCGAATCTTGACAAATGTTGAGAAATCTTGCCTAACGCACCTTTAAATGAACATTGTAGAACTTATTACACAAAAATCACTGTCTCTATTAAACACTAGATGGAGCTGTTGGCCATTGATTGTGTTTAATGGAACGTTAGTGGAATCAGTGAGTATTAAATTGATAATAAAATTGAAATCAAGCTAATGGGCACAAAGCATCCAAATAAGAATATATAATAAATATAATATCGAGGTAGTTAGTGTAGGCAACATAATGGACTTTTTCATTTTCAGACAACATTTATTTTACTGTAATGTTTGATCTCTGATCATGCTTCGTTGTCACTTCTGTAGAGTTTTATTGTAACAAAATATGAGACCAAGTAGAGCAAAGATGGGGTTGCGGGGAGCCTGGAGTATATCCCAGGGGACTTTGGGCACAAGGCAGGGGACACCTTGGATGGGGTTCCAACACACATTCACATACTATGGACACATATTTTAGAGATGGCAATCAGCCTACAGTACATGTCTTTGGACTGGAGGAGGACGCTGTAGTACCTGGAGGAAACCCTCGAAGCACGGGGGGAACATACAAACTCCACGTACACAATCCTGACATGGTATGTTTAATATATCACCACCCACCAGCATAATGTGTGTGGGATTAAGACAGAAAAACAAGTAAAACTTCCAATGAGGTCCAATCTAGATTTTATGAAAGTTTATTTCTAATTAATCATTATCAATCCAAGTGAAAAAGAAATAATAAAATCATTCTCCCAGCAAGTATAAGAAGCAGAAAACAGTCCCGAAACAAAAAAAAGTACATCTAGGATAACTTTGTCACAGACTCAACACAGCAAAGTAAGAAATCAAATTAACAGATATTTCGATAACGTTTCTTTAAATATTGTGCAACAAACAAAAAATGTAAAACTTTTTAAGTAGCTATATGAACTAATCATCTAAAAGTAAATATATCAATTATTATTATCATTACTATCTGCATTTCCTAAAGTAATAGAAAGTTATACATTTTTGCGTAAACCATAATTGACTATAAATTTGAAATTTAAAACAAGACCAGTTTGACGAGGGCCTCTGTCAGACGTTTCTGGCAGCTTTTTAGGTTGTTGTGTTTGATGTTGATGTCATAATCTTCTTCCAACAGATCATTAATGTTATAATTCTGCATGAGCTGTAGCATTTCTCTCTGCAGCTGCGCCACTGACTCCTGAAGCACCTTGTACTTGATCACCAGCGGCACCTGGTCAGCCAGACGGTTACTCGCAATCTAAACACATATTTAATTAAGAAAAATTTACCTCAAACAGAGTCAATCAAGATAAGGCGTGCATGTTGTGTTTGACATTTCATTTTTTGAACTGGAGCGATAAGGCTAAAGTAAGCAACAAGTAATGGAAGTCTGTCTCAAATAATATTGTAGTCAAGACCGTCCAATTCCAAGACCAGGGCCAGCCGAGGTCGAGTCATGACAGAGTTTTTGGGGGGGAGGGGATCCAGGCCAAGCCAAGATCGAGTTCAAAAGAAAGGAAAGCCACATCAATTCGAGACCGAAAACCATCAAATCCTTTTCGAGGCCACGTCTTAACTTCAACTAGTGGGCATCATTTGTACATTGCGCCAGTGATTAGGCTGTTTTCTAAAATAAGGTATTACTTGGCTCAACGGTTAAGGCTCTGGGGTACTGATCAGAAAGCCAAGGGTTCAAGCCCCAGCGCTGCCAAGCTGCCACTGTTGGGCCCTTGAGCAAGGCCCTTAAACCCCTATTTGCTCATGTCTGGTCCTAGCTTCCTAACAACCTGGCATATGCAAAGAAAAGAATTTCATTGTGCTGCAATGTATGTGTATGTGAGAAAACCCATCTTTTAAGTCCAAGTGCAAATGCCAAGAGAACTCCAACTCCTCTCAAAAAAGTCAATACGCAGGTATAAGTGGTGTGTTATGGCTAAAGGAGTGTTCACATTATATGTTCGTGAACTACAATAATCTGTCAAAAATCAAAGCAGATATTACGCCTTGAAATGAGGATTTCAGAGTAGTGTCCATCATGGTTATGCCCTCTTACTGTGGTTGAACATGATAACATTGCAAATAATCAGAAATATCATCAGTAACACCAGGAAATGAACGATTGACAATAACCACTTACGCTGTAGTAAGACTTGAGGTAGTGCGTCAGTTCCTCCAGAATGGCTTCAGTGTCTGAGCGATTGTACAAACTATTGCAAGGAGGGCGAGCCACGCCATGAGATTGTCTCTCTTCTTCTTCCTCCATGTGCTTCAGCATGTTCAGGGTGTTAGTGTAGACACTATCCTGAGTATAGATCATCAGCTCCATGTTAAACTGAGTCTTCAGCATCGATTCAGCCTCGGACTCCTTCAGCTGCTTTATGTTCTCGATCTTGGTCTGGAGGAACAAAGGACCATCTCACCATGACATGCTTGAACATGATATTCCCTGACAGCATGGTGGTTATTGTTCTAGACCACCGGTTCTCAACCTTTTGTAACTAATGCCCCCTCCCCCCCCCCAGCCTTCCCTATCATGTGGCATGCCCATATATATATATATATATATATATATATATATATATATATATATATAAAATCTGTTTTTGATTGATAGATAGATTTTTTTTGTTTTTGTATTTTTTATATTATTTTTCATAACTTTTATGATTTAAAAAAAATAATTTTATGACTTTTATAAAACTAAATAACAGACAGGTATGGAACATGAATGATCAAAAATGTTTCTGAACACTATAACTACTTTGAACAAGAGAACTAGGATGTAATAACGTGGACTATTTTACATGTAAAACATGTTGTATTCCATTCGTCTTGCATTCTAAAAACATTCACATAAGAATTAAGTAAATGTGGAGGAAGGGCACATCTCGTTATCCATGACATTGTTAAATCTCCGGCTCTCAGTCCCTCACTGAATAGAGCAGACGCAGAGAGAGGTGTGAGTGCAGCGGGAAAGCAGGACCTCGTGCTTGCAGGACAGTACTGGTGATATTTGGAAAGTTACTAAGACTTGTCCAAAAAGTTGCTAGGCGCTTTTTTTCCCCTTCAAAAAAAGGCTCTAAAAGGGTCTGAAAAGTCGTTAAGTTGGCAACACTGGTCTGCACTGACAGCTAGATAAAAGGCAGGCTAATCTCCCCAGCAAAAAGAAAATACAGAAGGAGGGAGAAAGTGGAGTTTTTCCATTTATACACATTCTATTTGAAAAGCAATAAAATACACCGAGGACCCAAATGATGCCATGTATGTTAATCCATCCATCCATCCATCTTCTATACCACTTGTCCTTCCTTCAGGGTCACGGGGATGTGTGTTAATTCTAAAAAAAAATTTGCACCCCCCACGAACTCTCCACAAATGCCCCAGACCCGGTTAAGAACCACCGTGCTAGACCTTTTGCTTAATGTTTATCATATATTGTCATTTGGTGTTCACAGTCCAGCAAATGTAGACAGAGTTTCAAACGTGTCTGTAAAGTTTGTGTAAATATGAGGACCTACTTTTGTCATTTTGAGGAGATTCGGGAAGTCCAGAAAGTTGGTTTGAGCCAGCTTGATGAACTTGTTCCTAATGAAATCTAAAATAAATAAATAAATACATACATACATAAATAAATCTCAATATACACAAAAGGCAAAGCAGAATGTGGAAGGGAAATTGATATGGAATCTGTGGAAATATGATGTAGTAGTAAATCGTGATATTTTCCATATTTATTACCTTACATGCACAGACAGAATACAAAGCCTGCGAAATGACTCCATACATTTATCTTCAAATGAGTTCTTATATGCCATTTACCTGAGATTTCCTTCATTCTCCTGATGGCAGGTTTCTCCAGCTGTTTGATCTGGTCCTTCAGTATAATCTCGAAGGTCTTGTAGTTGATGAATCCTGGGAGTTCTCTGCCTCTGTATTTTTCTTCATACTCCTTCACTTCCTTCTCAACTAAAAATCCCCTCCGCCACCAAAGTAAAGGTTCAGGGTAAAGGTAAACGACATAACCTTCAATGTGGTCCATCCTACATCCCATCCCCACTCATGTGTTTGTAAAATAAGAGTGGACACTCCTACTGTACAAGAACACTTTTAACAGATTTATAACAGAAGATATGGCTTCATTATTCTTCATCTATGACTTATAAATATGTAAATATACAATTTCCTACAACTCTGACTAGCTTCTCAGTTTAGATAAGATTTTTTTTCCCAGAAAATTCCTATTTAAATGAAACAAAGATTATGTTGAAATATAGATGCTTGGTGAAAGGTTTTCAAATGTGCAAAGTCATACCGTAGGTAATACCTGCGGGAAATAAATTAGTAAATTTTTTTATTGCAATATTTCAGGTACCCAACATCTGTAACGCCCTTGATATACAGACACAGAGATATATCATCACACCACATGTCACTCACATGTCTTTCCTCTTTTGTCTAGATCCGTCTTCCAGTCATTAAACTCTCTCCTCAGAGTGGAGTAGATGTTGACATGTGGCACGCTCTTCGTCTCCTCTCCAATTGTTATGTTGATGGCATCCTGAGTGAATGCTGTTATTTTCTATTAAACAAACAAATGCCTGTAGTCAGACTGATTTTTTAAAAAAGAATAAAAACTCAGATGCACTCAGTGTAATACGGTAGCGTTTTAGTGAAGTGTGGTTCCTGCTTTGTTGGAATGAGAACCTACAACCACACCGGCCGTTTGCAGATCAGATTGGAGACCTGTGCTCTATACCATTCATTTGCTGTTTGGGCAGAGTTAAATATGGGATTATTTTGTAGATCGTTTATGAATGTCTCCTGATTTTAGCTCAACGTCAACATTAGCCAGAAGGTTCGTAAAGCTATAATGTAAAATGAAAGCAGATATAAAGGAAAACAGAATTGATGGTCGAGCCACACATGATATTATGGAGAAGCTAGTGATCCTGACACTTTCTGCTCTCCGGACCTGCCTGATCCATCTTGATGCCCTAGGTCTGGATGGAGCTCTCATCAACTGGAGGCTACAGTCTTGCTGAGGATGATACTGCTTGAAGTACAATGGAAATGGTTTTGGACCTCAATTCTACATGGACATTCTCGTTGTGGTTGCTGGGACTACGGTTGCTGTGATGGCCTTGGGACTGCGATTACCACATGCAGTTTTACACTCAGGTCTCTTTTGGTGAACAGTGGACTAGTTCAACAAACAGACTTCATGTTAAAACCATAATGAACTTTTTATTACTTTCATACTATCTGCTCTTACCCAGATGAAGACGGGTTGCCTTCTGAGTCTGGTTCCTCTCAAGGTTTCTTCCTCATATCATCTTAGGGAGTTTTTCCTCACCACCGTCGCTACCGACTCACTCAATAGGGATAAATTCACACTTAAGATCTCTATCGTGTGTTTATATATTTCTGTAAAGCTGCTTTGAGCCAATGTCCAGTGTTAAAAGCGCTATACAAATAAAAGTGAATTGAATTTGCCAAACCCAACTACGGCATTTTTCATCTTTGTAGGTCTGTGAGCAGGAAATCAATTGGGTTCCTTTCCAGGGATGAAAGGAATAATCAGTATGTCAGAAGATCCAAAGTCAGATAATGTAAAGATAAGTTTTGTTTATATATTGTCGCGACGGACCGACAGCCGGCGCGCATAATAAGAAAGTCGCTCCTTCCCCAACTGCCGCACCGGCACGAAGCGGACAGCCTCGGGCCAAACACACCATCAGCCGGAAGGACCGTCACGGTGGGGCGGGACCGTTGACGCTACACCGGCCGGCGATTGGGGAATTCGTCGGGAAAATTCCACCACTCAGGCGACGAAGGAGGAGGATAAAAGGACGCGCTTCCGGCCGTACGAGAGAAGAGGAAATGACGGCGAAGAGACAGACTCCGTGCGAGCTCTTCAGCGGCATACAGGCGCACTAACATTGAGCACGACGGCAGGATTGATTCACTCCGACCGCTAATCTCTCTCTCTCTCTCCTTCTCTCCCCGAAGGTGCGAGCGCGGACGAGACCGCCGGGTGGTGAGATCGCATGCACCGGTGGATGACGGCACAGGAGACCCACGCCCTCATCTCGGGAACCCCGACACGCCCTCGAGAAGGTCACACGACAGCCACACCCCCACGAAACCCCACGCACTCACACACCCTCGCCCCCTCACGACGGACAGCTCACACTAAGATAAATAAAAACACCCATTGTGACTGCAATCTGTCTCTTGTGGGTCTGTGCTCTGCCCTTCCCCTGAGCTAACTCCCTACACTGGTGGAGGATGCGGGCATAGAGTACAGACTCGCCTACAAACAAGCACCAAAAAAAAAAAAAAAAGAAAAAACTCTGAGAGAGAAATAAAAAAAAAAGGAAAAAACAAACTGTTAGTGCCCAGCAGCGCCTGTAAGTTCCTGGCCCGGTGGCAAGTCCCATATACAGTCCTCGAACGCCGGGGCCCGGTCAACTACCGCCTGCAACAGCCCGATAAGCGCGCGGAGGAGAAGCTCTACCACGTGAACCTGCTGAAGAAGTGGGTAGAACCGGCCCCAGTAGTGTCGGCGGACTTGGACCATGGCAAGCGTACCTTGGTCGGTGTAGGGGAGGACCTCACCCCCGCCCAGAGACAGGAGCTCACTGAGCTGATAGACCAGTTCTCGGATGTGTTTTCGGCCTCCCCGGGGATGACCCAGCTGGTCCAGCACGAGATCAAAACTCCTCCCGGCGTAGTGGTGAGACAAAGGCCCTACCGTGTCCCAGAGGCCCGACGCAAAGCCATTGAGGAGGAAATTAGTCGGATGCTACGGGACCACATCATAGAGGAGTCCAGCAGCCCCTGGTCCAGCCCCGTCGTCGTCGTGCCGAAGCCGGACGGGAGCATGCGGCTGTGCAACGACTTCCGGAGGCTGAACCAGGTGTCGGAGTTCGACAGCTACCCCCTCCCCAGAGTGGACGACCTCGTCGAGAGGCTGGGGAGGGCCCGGTTCATATCTACCTTGGACCTGACCAAGGGCTACTGGCAAGTTGCGCTAGCGCCGGAGGCCAGACCCAAGACGGCCTTTAGCACGGCCACCGGCCACTGGCAGTACCGGGTTCTCCCCTTTGGGCTACACGGGGCACCCGCCACATTCCAGCGGTTGATGGACATCCTCCTGCGGCCCCACCGCATGTTTGCAGCTGCCTACCTGGACGACGTAGTCATCCACTCCTCCACATGGGCCGACCACCTGTTCCATCTCAGGGAGGTCCTGAAGGCGCTCCGGGAGGCCGGCCTTACGGCCAACCCCAAGAAGTGCCACCTAGGGCTGACTGAGGCCCAGTACCTGGGATACCACATCGGCCGGGGAATGCTGAAACCACAGACGAAGAAAATCGAGGCCGTAAAGGACTACCCTCGACCAACATCAAAGAAACAGGTACGTGCCTTCTTGGGGTTGGCGGGGTACTACCGGAGATTCGTGCCTAACTTCTCTGCTGTAGCTTCCCCCCCTCTCAGATCTCACCAAGAAGGGCCAGCCAGACCGGGTCAGGTGGTCAGCCGACGCAGAGAGGGCCTTCCAAGCCCTGAAAGGGGCCCTCACCAGCGCGCCGGTACTGCGCAATCCGGACTTCGACCTCCCATTCACCGTGCACACTGATGCGTCCGAGACCGGGCTTGGCGCAGTCCTCTCGCAAATCTTCGACAGGGAAGAACACCCGGTCCTCTATATCAGCCGGAAGTTGTCCCCTGCTGAGAAGAAATACGCAGCCGTCGAGCGAGATGCCCTGGCAATAAAGTGGGCCATCGAGGAGCTGCGGTACTACCTGGCTGGCCGGCACTTCGTCCTTGTAACGGACCACGCCCCCCTGCAGTGGATGGCCAAAGCCAAAGACACAAACGCCCGGGTAACACGCTGGTTTCTCGCCTTACAAGATTTCTCGTTCCAGGTTAAGCACCGGGCGGGGGCCCAACATGGTAACGCAGATGGGCTCTCGCGACGAGATGCACTCTGGGCCCACCACCAAGCGGCAGTAGGCTCGGAGCTGAGGGGGGGGTACTGTCGCGATGGACCGACAGCCGGCGCGCATAATAAGAAAGTCGCTCCTTCCCCAACTGCCGCACCGGCACGAAGCGGACAGCCTCGGGCCAAACACGCCATCAGCCGGAAGGACCGTCATGGTGGGGCGGGACCGCTGACGCTACACCGGCCGGCAATTGTGGAATTCGTCGGGAAAATTCCACCACTCAGGCGACAAAGGAGGAGGATAAAAGGACGCGCTTCCTGCCGTACGAGAGAAGAGGAAACGACGGCGAAGAGACAGACTCCGTGCGAGCTCTTCAGCGGCATACAGGCGCGCTAACATTGAGCACGACGGCAGGATTGATTCACTCCGACCACTAATCTCTCTCTCTCTCTCTCTCTCTCTCTCTCTCTCTCTCTCTCTCTCTCTCTCTCTCTCTCCTTCTCTCCCCGAAGGTGCGAGCGCGGATGAGACCGCCGGGTGGTGAGATCGCACGCACCGGTGGATGACGGCACGGGAGACCCACGCCCTCGTCTCGGGAACCCCGACACGCCCTCGAGAAGGTCACACGACAGCCACACCCCCACGAAACCCCACGCACTCACACACCCTCGCCCCCTCACGACGGACAGCTCACACTAAGATAAATAAAAACACCCATTGTGACTGCAATCTGTCTCTTGTGGGTCTGTGCTCTGCCCTTCCCCCGAGCTAACTCCCTACAATATATATATATATAGTGTATGTGTGTGTGTAATCATTTATTCATCAGCCACAGAAGGGATGAAAGAAAGAATGTGAGGGAAATGAAGTGATGCCAAGTGATGAAGTGATGAGTTGATCTACAATAGCTAGGCCCTTCGTGTTTTCCTTTCATTCCGGTCTCCAAACTGCTTCAACAACAACCTGCTGCCGCTTGCTCTCTTAGACTCTCACCTTTTAAGGTGCGATACATTTCAGAGCTGCTCAAATTAAACTCTGGGTATATTAGGTAATATTTGCAGCAGTACATCGAGTGCATAGTGGAAAACTCTGGATATACTAGTTACCAAGGAAACAATAACCAGGAAATGACTTTCCAAGGACGTGTTAAATGACATTATTCCAAATTTCAGGATCTTCGCTGTTAGTCATTATTTTGTTTTTGTGTACAACTCACATCAGTCAGGAAGCAGATCCGTTGTTCTGGATCTGTAGGAGGCCCAGAGTTGTAGCGATCCAGTTCAGTCTGAGTTTCAGCCAACATCAGCTGGATTTGCTCCTTCAGTTGTGGCAGAAATTTCTAAAACACACACACACACAGCCACATTTTACTACCAGCAAGTATTTTACTATGAGCAGGGACATTTATGTACCATACAATCTAGCTTTACCTTGATGTGAAGGACAAGTTCGAGTGTGAGTTTCTCAGCCAGCTTGGCAATGGTGGCTTTTCCTTCTTTATACGGCATCCTGTGAAAATCGCGTTTTTTCATTCATCTCACTGAGGTTTTTTTTCAACAGCAACCATTTTTTTTTATAGATTAATATGATTAGGACCACTAGTACTAGATAACATGGTTAATATTCTTATATTAAAATTGAAATTCTACATACTGCGCATTTAAAGATACCAATGGCAAATTCTGGAAAATTCACAAGACATATCTTCCCTGAGATCAAAATGTCTACCTGAAATGTGGGTGTTCTATAAAGAAGTCCTTCTCCTTCTTGATGGCTTCGTACAGAGAGATGCGGTCCACGACCTCCTGCTGTCCTCGGCACCTGACGACCATATAGCCTTTAGTGAGGAAAATGATGTCGTTATTGATGACGGACACCACCTCATCCTCCTTGCCTTTGTCCACCAGGTCGGGCTTTGTTAGGATGCCTGTTATGAACACACATGCAAAATTTTTATGGAAGATATCTTGTGTACGTGTTAAAACATCACTGTGGAAGCGTTGGGCATGGCCGAGAGGAATGGAGAGCAGAGCTGCGGAAGGTGAGCGGTAAGGATCCCAGACCTGTGCGAAATTTGGCTAATGAGTGTTCTGTTCAGTAAGGATAAAGAGGGTTGAGACTAGAGCTACGCGAGAGCGAGTGCTGAGCTGCACAGAGCTGCGTGTAAGCATGTGCATTGACCTATGCACAGGGAAATAAAACTGCTATACTTTTCCCTGAGAAGTGTTACAGTCACAAGTTTTGCAATTCACTATATATTAAAAATACAGACCAATTGTTCTTTCACCAGTTAGATCGATTTTCTGAGCCATCTTCAGCGCTTCAGTAGTGGTGATGTCCACGTTACACGGCACCACCACCAAGATGATGGTGTCTTGTTTTGTGATGAACTTTTTCATCAGGCTCTTAATCTGAAAAAGTCACACATGCACTGATACATTTCAAAATGCTTCATTTGATATTTTATCAGAGTTTACAATGTCATATTTAATCAGTATACCACATAACAAATACGATCCATTTAAATAATCCTTAAAAGCAATTGACCTGTTCTCCAATGTCCTCCGGTTGGCCTTTGACTGGCACTTGGACAATACCAGGCAGATCGATGAACGTGAGGTCGGGAGCATTGGTCGATGTCACCTCCAGGCTGATGAGCTCGTCGCTCATGCCCAAGGCTCCAGCTATTTCATTCTGAGCTAAAAGAAGAACATGCACATGAGACAGTAATAATTAAAACAAAAATAAGTCAGCTAGGTAAAATACATAATTAAGCAAAGCTAGCTAGCTAACAAAACAGCAACCTAATTAGATAGCGAATGTTTAGGAATAAGTCCAAACAATGTTGGCTTGATAAAATTTGAGAAAGACGCTAATCACATTAGACTACTAATGTTAAAGAATGTGCCCAAACAAAGCTAGCTGGCAAACACAACACAACACGGCAATGGGACAGAATAGTCATAATACAATCACACATTTTCATTTCATTTTGTTCAAGTTTTTATTTGTAAAAGAATTTTACCTCCTCCTCTTCAGCATTAGAGAGGACTTTGTGTAGCTTCATTACATGTCAAAAAAGTAGCAAAGTGTCACAGCTCAGTCAGATCAGAACTCAATTTCCCAAGATGCAACACTCACTTCTCATGCATGCATGCGCTCACCATCCCCACAGTTCTGATCAGACACACCTGGCACCAATCACACACACACACTCTCACCGCTAGTACTTAGGGATGTCATTCACCTAGAGTCAATGCGAAGTATACGTTCTGTCAACTCGTTTCTCTGTGTTACCAAGCCGATCTAGTTAGTTAGTCTTCTCGTTATCCTCGACCCTTGTTTCCGGTTTCGACTACGCTCTCTGCCTGACCCCGTTTGTGTTGTTCGTCCGATCGCTTGACCATTGCCTGTCTTATGACTACGTTTCTGGAACTTCCCGATACCACGCTCTACACCTCCTGTCCGCTTCTGCTTCCGTGCCGATTCGAGGTTCGTGACAGAATACTTCGCCTTCCAATGGAAGCAGCGGGAGATCCCCGTTGGCCGCAAGCCATCGAGGGACATAGCCGGATGATTAGTGACCATGATCACCGTCTCGCAAGCCTGACTGAGCAGGTAGCTCGGCTAAACCAAACCGCGCAGTTTTCTACGGCACCGACCACACGCTTACCTCCCACTCCAGCGCCGGAGAGGTATGACGGAGATCCGGCACACTGCCGAGGTTTTTTACTCCAGTGCTCCCTGTTTTTTTCAACGTACCCAGACATGACGGAGAATCGGAAAATAATCCACTTCATGGAACTCTTAACCGGGAGAGCTCTCCTCTGGGCCACAGCGGAATGGGAACAGGAAGGGAACGTCATCAGCACATATGATCAGCTGACATCACGTTTCCACACTGTATTCGATCATTCTCCAGACAACCGGGAGACTGGGGAGGAATTATTATCCTTGACGCAGGGATCACATTGTGTGGCGGATTACGCTCTTGAATTTCGTACTGTGGCCACTAGGAGTGGATGGAATCAACCCGCTCTAAAGACTATGTTTCGCCGGGGATTAAATGCCGACATCGTAACGGAGCTGGCGTGTCGTAATAATCAGCTGACTCTCGACTCACTCATTAACTTAGCTATACGCCTGGATTGTCTACTACGGAGCCACTGCTCCATACACAGCAAGGCGGAAGTACCAGCTTCTGAGAGCCCTGGTGAACCCATGCAGCTGGGACAGACTCGGGTGAGCATGCAGGAGAGAGAACGACGGCGCCGTGAACATTATTGTTTCTACTGCGGTGAGAAGAGCCACTTTGTGCAACAATGCCCTCTCAAACAGTGCTCTACCTGAGGGGAAACCAAAACTCCCAAACAACCTCAGTCAGGAGTGAGTTTAGAACCCATTGCCCAGTACTCAATTCAGTCTGCATTTGTATTACCAGTTATATTAGAATACTCAGGCATTTCCTGTATTTTAGAGGCGCTGATCGACTCTGGAGCGGCGGGGAATTTCATCGACCAAGAGACCATACACCAATACAACATCACCGTTCGTCCTCTCAGCACCCCCCGCCGTGTCCAAGCCATTGATGGAGCCCCCATTGGAGATGGTTTAATCACCCACTGCACCGACCCTATTAACCTCCGCACCAGCGCTCTTCATCAGGAAAAAATTACATTCCATGTCATTGTGACGGCCCGGCATCCAGTGGTTCTCGGTCTTCCTTGGCTCGAACATCACAACCCACAAATTTCATGGAATCAAAGGGAGATCACTCACTGGTCAGCTCACTGCATCAATCACTGTCTCCGAGTCCCTGTGATCACCTTAGCATCCACATCCGTTGAGAGCCCTGACAAGGCGGACAACGTTCTGATCCCCAGTGTTTACCACGACCTCATTGAAGTATTCAGTAAAAAGAAGGCTAGTGGACTACCTCCTCATCGAGATTACGACTGCGCAATCGATTTGCTTCCAGGCACTACACCACCGCGAGGGAGAGTCTATCCATTAACAGTAACTGAACAAAAAGCCATGGAGGAGTACATTCAGGAAGCATTGCACCAAGGTTATGTACGACCATCTACTTCTCCAGCATCAGCTGGGTTTTTCTTCATAGAGAAGAAGGGAGGAGGTTTACGACCATGCATCGATTACAGAGGACTAAACCGGTGTTGCATCAAGTACCGTTACCCACTACCTCTAGTACCAGCCGCTCTGGAACAACTACGCACTGCCACCATCTTCACGAAACTGGACTTACACAGTGCATACAACTTGGTCCGGATTCGAGAAGGAGATGAATGGAAGACTGGGTTCAACACATCTTCAGGTCACTATGAGTATCAGGTCATGCCGTATGGGCTTTCTAACGCTCCCTCGGTCTTCCAATGTCTAAATAACGACGTGTTATGTGATATGCTGGGACACCATGTGATCATCTACACAGATGACATTCTAATATATTCTAACTCCCGGGAGGAACATGTTCACCACGTCCGCCAAGTTCTACAACAACTGCTCCATCATCAGTTATATGTTAAACCTGAGAAATGCGAATTTCATAGAACCACCATTGCGTTTCTGGGATACATCATCAGCCCCGAAGGGATCTCCATGGACCAAGAAAAGGTCCAGGCAGTAGTAAACTGGCCCACACCCATGACGATCAAGGAACTACAGAGGTTTCTGGGGTTTGCAAACTTCTACAGAAGGTTTATTAGGAATTTCAGTGCCATCGCCAACCCCCTAATGTCCCTGCTAAAGGGGAAACCCAAACGTCTGTCATGGAATCCAACCGCCCAAACCGCCTTCGACAAGCTCAAGAAAGCCTTCACTACTGCACCCATCATCAAACATCCGGACCCATCTAAACCGTTTATAGTGGAGGTGGACGTGTCAGAGACCGGGGTAGGAGCCATTTTATCCCAGTGGTTCGGAGAGAGGCCAAAGCTCCATCCAGTGGCATTCTTCTCACGAAAGCTTTCCCCCTCTGAGAGAAACTACGATGTGGGAAATCGTGAACTCTTGGCAGTTAAGTTAGCGCTGGAGGAGTGGAGACACTGGTTAGAAGGGGCTACACATCCCTTTGTCATCTTCACAGACCATAAGAACCTGGAGTATATTCGCACTGCAAAGAGACTCACACCCCGCCATGCCCGATGGGCCCTGTTCTTCACCAGGTTTCACTTCACGTTATCATACAGACCAGGGTCCAAGAACATAAAAGCTGATGCCCTGTCTCGTCTCGACCACACAGAACGTGTCAACGAGCACGAGGAGTATATCATCCATCCCTCATGTATCATCAATGCGCTAGAGTGGAACTAGAGGAGATTCCCCAGTTGCGAGTACCCGTAAAATGTCCCCCGAACAAACTTTTTGTACCTGAAGAGTACCGTCAAGAACTCATCATCTGGGCGCACACGATACCCGGTACAGGGCATCCAGGGGCACAGCGCACACACCATCTCCTAAAAGAGAAGTACTGGTGGTCCAATATGGAGGGAGATATACACAAGGTGGTGGCATCCTGTTCATCTTGCGCACAGAATAAGGTACCTCGGACCCTCCCAGCTCAGAGGCTCAAGCCCTTACCCATACTCGAACGCCCATGGTCACACATATCAGTTGACTTTGTAACGGATTTACCAAGATCCCAAGGAAATACCACAGTTCTAGTCACAGTGGACCGGTATTCCAAGTCCGTACGTTTTATTCCATTACCCGCTCTCCCCACCACCTTCGTGACAGCTGAACTTCTATTCCAGCATGTTTTTAGATATTTTGGCATTCCGGAGGAGATTATCTGTGACAGGGGCCCGCAGTTTACTTCCAGAGTGTGGTCCAACTTCATGACTAAGATGGGAGTAACAGTGAATCTCACTTCCAGATATCACCCACAAGCCAACGGACAAGTTGAACGAATCAATCAGGAATTAGGGCAATTCCTCCGTACTTTCTGTGCCAATAACCCCGAGGATTGGAGCAAGTTTCTGCCATGGGCCGAGTACGCCCAAAATTCACTACGTCATTCGGCTACCAATCTCACTCCTTTCCAGTGCGTACTAGGTTACCAACCGCCACTGTTCCCATGGAACGCGACTCCCACCGCAGCTCCTGCAGTTGACCAATGGTTTGAACGTAGTGAGCGTGTCTGGGCTGACACCCACCGATGCCTGAAAGAGACCACAGACACATACAAGCGCAAAGCAGATCGCCACCGCAACGAACACCCTAATTACCAACCAGGCGATAGGGTGTGGTTGTCTACCAAGATCTTAAGACAACCTCATAGCTGTAAAAAACTAACGCCAAGATACACTGGACCATTCAAGATCCTCAAGCGAATCAATGAAGTCACTTACCGTCTGGAACTGCCACGACACAGCCGCATCTCCCCCTCATTCCACGTATTACGTCTCAAACCTGTTGTCAACGGTCCATTAGCTACAGAAGTACCATCTGAAACTCCTCCGACCCCTCTGGAAATTGATGGACAACCGGCTTACCGTGTCAAGAAAATCATCAAATCTAGACACAGGAGAGGCAAGCTGGAGTATTTGGTTGAGTGGGAGGGTTATGGACCTGAGGAACAATGCTGGGTTCCCGAGCAGGACATACTGGATCCACAGCTTACTAAAGACTTTCACGCAACTTATCCTGATCCCCCAGGTCTATGACCCCGGGGGAGGCCAAGAAAGAACTCGGCTCCCAGAGTGAGCCCTTTGGGGGGGGGGGTTCTGTCACAGCTCAGTCAGATCAGAACTCAATTTCCCAAGATGCAACACTCACTTCTCATGCACGCATGCGCTCACCATCCCCGCAGTTCTGATCAGACACACCTGGCACCAATCACACACACACACTCTCACCGCTAGTACTTAGGGATGTCTTTCACCTAGAGTCAATGCGAAGTATACGTTCAGTCAACTCGTTTCTCTGCGTTACCAAGCTAATCTAGTTAGTTAGTCTTCTCATTATCCTCGACCCTTGTTTCCGGTTTCGACTACGTTCTCTGCCTGACCCCATTTGTGTTGTTCGTCCGATCGCTTGACCATTGCCTGTCTTACGACTACGTTTCTTGAACTTCCCGATACCACGCTCTACACCTGCCGTCCGCTTCTGCTTCCATGCCGATTCGAGGTTCGTGACACAAAGCTTGCTTGTATTCAACATTAGTCGACTTAGGACTTAAGTAAGTACTCATTGAAATTTGCTTGATTTTGTTGTAAGCTTAATAATAATAATAACAAATAAACAGTTAGTTCCTGTCCACTAATTTGACTGTATAAGTGTCATTACAAGATTTGACAGCGTGACATTCACTGATAGAGTGAAAACAAACCAAATATTTGGCCATACTGTGTCTAAAATGTCAGAGACTTGATAGTCATTTCTTTATTTACCTTTTCTAATCGATCTCTCCACATCTGCTGGATCTGTAATGTCTCTCTCAATGTCCTTGTACTTGATCTTTCCATGCCAGAAGTCCTTCTGTCTGCTCTTCTTCATCTTGAGCTCAAGTGGACATCGTGTCACGATACCTTCGTGATTAACGGCAGAGAATTCAACCGTAAAAAAGTCGAATACTCTTCTCTCTGACATTTATAATTTTTTTTAAAAACATTTGATACCATTCTGATACATATGTCGTACGTAGCGACTTGCTGTATGTTCAGAAAGTTTCAGTATAAATAATGTTAAATATAAAGACTTTACAATCATTACATATCTCTCTATGTTACTATTGACTATTAAGTTTCTATTGGTAATGAACATTACATTAGGCTAACATAACTGTGGACATAATACTTGATAGTGATACTTGCTATGAGAGTGAAAATAAAATGAAGATGAATAAATGCGTTTGAAATAGATTAAACCTGAAATTCAAATTTCACGTATGTGAACGTAACTTTATCCGTATTAAAGTTTCGGCTCCGTTAAGACTCTGTTGATGTCCCTGAAGTGGTCCGATCGGTCCTGTGAGCATGTGCACTACTGTATGTAAATTAGGTTTGATCGGGTTTGTAAATTCCATTGAAATGGAAGTACCTTGCGGACAATTTTCAAAATTAAACGCAAATTGGATTTGCAGTTGTGTTTCCTACTTGTGGACACGTAAATTGCGACAGAATTCAAGCAAAAACGAAAGTGCAAATCGCATATTACCGCGTTTTCGTATACGTGAATGTGCAATGTCCGGCAAATTTCAAATGCCACGCAAAGTCCACTTGCAGTTGCATTTCACTTGTAGTTGTGTATTACGAGTTATGACCCTGTCAGAAATACTGTAGCAACAGCAATTACCCCATTTGCTACGTCACTTCCTTGGAATCGTACGTAGTGTGCCAATATTCAAACAGATTCGCAAATCCCTTTGAGTTTGTATGACGCTTCACAGAGACACAGAGACAGTTAGTGTCGGGGGTGGGAGTATAGGCCTACTATGGGGCGTGTTTATATTTGTAAGTGACATCGATCACTACAGTCGCAGAGAATGCAGTCACCGTAGTAAAGTTGGTTTTGGATTTGACATTCACTACAATTCTTCTGAATTCTGTCACAATTTACACGTACACTAACGCAAATGTCCTTTTCCTGCAAAAAAAAATGATCTGCAAAGTACTTTCATTCTCTGATATCACGAGCCTACTTCCTGAATTCATTTACAGAAATGTCATACATATTTCACATTATATTAAATAGTATAAGTTTAATAAAATTATTATTACGTTAGAGTTTAACATCATTACAGGTAAAAGTTGTGGGTGTAATTATAATGTTATTTGGCTTTTTTTGTTCTTGTTCTTTTAATTTAGACAAAAATGGAAATTATCACTGCTTTTTTAAAATTCTTTTTTTAGTCATTTAAGTTAGTTTTCTTGAGCGACAGTAAAATGAGTGCACTCGAATGCACTTTGGATGCAATTTCACGAAAGAAATGAAACTAATAATTATAATCGGATCAAAAATGTAAAATATTATCAATAATAATAATAATAATAAGAGGAAGAAGAATAAGAAGAAAAAAAATTTTTTTGGGTTTGTTTTTATGTTTTTGTAAAAACCCACATGATTAATAAGTTGACCCATGGTGTCTCACCTCCCCCGCGGGGCAGAGCGACTCCGGACAGCGCCTCCAGCACCGAGCTCTTCCCCGAGCTCTGGTCTCCGATCACGGCGATGGCTGGAAGCGCGAGGTCCTTCTCCACACCGAGCGGGCGCAGAGAGTCGATCAGGTCGATGTACGGGCGCACCTTCTCCTCATACTGCTCACTCAGGCTCGCGCTCATCTCTGACAGCTGAGAAACTCGGCAAAGTAAGTCGATCAATAACTAATAACAATTTCGTTTTTAGTCTGTGCTTTTACACAGTTCTGTTTCTTCTGTGTTACGTGGAAAAGTGAAACTGATGCACCAGGTCACTTCACCTGTCATGCAAAGCGCCAATGGATCACCTGAGATCCAGACCATATTTAGCGAGACTGATGCAAATACAAGTACAAATGCAAATAAGGCCAAGACGAGTCAAAGCCAATACAGAAAACCTATTGAGATAAGGTGGGTCAATAACTGTGCTGAATTTACCTTAGAATTGTGGATTCAAGAAAAACATTTTTAACCAATGAGTAGATACCGAAGACATTCCAGAGTATTTAAGTCTTTGTATTGTTGCTACTTAGTGGCTGTGTGTGTGTGCAGACATATATAAATACAGCATCTCACAAAAGTGAGTACACCCCTCACATTTTTGTAAATATTTGATTATATCTTTTCATGTGACAACACTGAAGAAATGACACTTTGTTACAATGTAAAGTAGTGAGTCTACAGCTTGTGTAACAGTGTAAATTTGCTGTCCCCTCAAAATAACTCAACACACAGCCATTAATGTCTAAACCGCTGGCAACAAAAGTGAGTACACCCCTAAGTGAAAATGTCCAAATTGGGCCCGATTAGCCATTTCCCTTCCCGGTGTCATGTGACTTGTCAGTGTTACAAGGTCTCAGGTGTGAATGGGGAGCAGGTGTGTTAAATTTGGTGTCATCACTCTCGCACTCCCTCATACTGGTCACTGGAAGTTCAACATGGCACCTCATGGCAAAGAACTCTCTGAGGATCTGAAAAAAAGAATTGTTGCTCTACATAAAGATGGCCTAGAATATAAGAAGATTGCCAAGACCCTGACACTGAGCTGCAGCATGGCGGCCAAGACCATACAGCGGTTTAACAGGACAGGTTCCACTCAGAACACGCCTCGCCATGATCGACCAAAGAAGTTGAGTGCACATGCTCAGCGTCATATCCAGAGGTTGTCTTTGGGAAATAGACGTATGAGTGCTGCCAGCATTGCTGCAGAGGTTGAAGGGGTGGGGGGTCAGCCTGTCAGTGCTCAGACCATACGCCACACACTGCATCAAATTGGTCTGCATAGCTGTCATCCCAGAAGGAAGCCTCTTCTAAAGATGATGCACAAGAAAGCCCGCAAACAGTTTGCTGAAGACAAGCAGACTAAGGACATGGATTACTGGAACCATGTCCTCTGGTCTGATGAGACCAAGATAAACTTATTTGATTCAGAGGGTGTCAAGCGTGTGTGGCAGCAACCAGGTGAGGAGTACAAAGTCAAGTGTGTCTTGCCTACAGTCAAGCATGGTGGTGGGGGTGTCATGGTCTGGGGCTGCATGAGTGCTGCCGACACTGGGGAGCTACAGTTCATTGAGGGAACCATGAATGCCAACATGTACTTTGACATACTGAAGCAGAGCATGATCAGTATGCAGTATTCCAGCATGATAACGACCCCAAACACACCTCCAAGATGACCACTGCCTTGCTAAAGAAGCTGAGGGTGAAGGTGATGGACTGGCCAAGCATGTCTCCAGACCTAAACCCTGTTGAGCATCTGTGGGTCATCCTCAAACGGAAGGTGGAGGAGCACAAGGTCTCTAACATCCACTAGCTCCGTGATGTCGTCATGGAGGAGTGGAAGAGGACTCCAGTGGCAACCTGTGAAGCTCTGGTGAACTCCATGCCCAAAAGGGCTAAGGCAGTGCTGGAAAATAATGATGGTTACACAAAATATTGACACTTTGGGCCCAATTTGGACATTTTCACTTAGGGGTGTATTCACTTTTGTTGCCAGCGGTTTAGACATTAATGGCTGTGTGTTGAGTTATTTTTAGGGGACAGCAAATTTACACTGTTACACAAGCTGTACACTCACCACTTTACTTGTAGCAAAGTGTCATTTCTTCAGTGTTGTCACATGAAAAGATATAATCAGATATTTACAAAAATGTGAGAGGTGTACTCACTTTTGTGAGATACTGTATATCCCATATAAGGTGGGATAGGAAGGGGTAAGATATGTCTTAAAGACAGAATATGTCAGGAAAAAGTCATTACATTTTAAAGGGTAATTTTCCATCAATATATAATTTATCCATATAAATACCTCCTTGTTTCAGGTTTTGCTTTTAGTGGGTAGCTGTAAAGTCAGCATGGTGGTATTTAAATTTTTTATACCAGATTTCCTGACATTAATAAACTGCTTTTGGAGCATTACCTGGATAGCCAGACATATGATCTCAACATGATTCTGATTGAACAACAGGCCTAACGCTAAAGCTTAATGTTCTAATTTGCGATCGCAATTTACAGGGTTGATAAATAATAATTCAGCATTTTATTGGCACTAATTGTTACTAATGGAATGTTCAACTGTTACATTCTTTAGCTAGAAAAATCTGCCAAAAATCAAAGTATGTACTTATGCACAAAATTAAAACAGATATAAAATAAAGCAGAATTGTTCCCTGCTCTATGACATTTTTCATTAAGAACGTTAGAAAAATTAAGTAGTGCCAGAGGAGGAACAAAGACGGCCAGAAGCTAGGCGATGGTTTTTGCACACTTACAGATTATATTTGGGTAATATTTGGTTAAAAGTGGTGAGAGTGTACAAAATTACTTTGTAAAGCAACAAAGTACTCACTGATAAAACATGCTACATAATGCTGGGAAAATGCCACACATGAGAAGTTTTATAGCATACAATGTGTAGGTTTTTATTTATTTATTTATTTTTACATTGTCAGTCGTATGTTAAAGGTGCAATGGACGATTTTTTCCCCTTAATAATATTGTGAATGAGATGGAAAATATGTAGAATGTGATGACACACACACACACACACACACACACACACACACACACACACACAGAGACACACAGACAATGGTTTAAGCTGTGACTTTTTCATGTTCAGGCAACATTTACTTTACTGTAATGTTTGATCTCTCATCATGCTTCATTGTCACTTCTGTCGAGTTTTATTGTGACATAATATGACACCAAGTAGACCAAAGATGGGGTTGCAGGGAGCCTGGAGTATATCCCAGGGGACTTTGGGCACAAGGCAGGGGACACCTTTGATGGGGTTCCAACACACATTCACATACTATGGACACATATTTTAGAGATGGCAATCAGCCTACAGTGCATGTCTTTGGACTGGAGGAGGACGCTGTAGTACCCGGAGGAAACTCTCGAAGCACGGGGAGAACATTCAAACTCCACATACACAATCCTGACATGGTATGTTTAATATATCACCAGCATAATGTATGTGGGATTAAGACAGAAAAACAAGTCAAACTTCCAATGACGTCCAAACTAGATTTTATGAAAGTTTATTCCTAATTAATCATTATCAATCCAAGTGAAAAAGAAATAATAAAATCATTCTCCCAGCAAGTATAAGAAGCAGAAAACAGTCCCAAAACAAAAAAAAAGTACATCTAGGATAATTTTGTCACAGACTCAACACAGCAAAGTAAGAAATCGCATTAACAGATATTTCAATTACGTTTCTTTAAATATTGTGCAACAAACAAAAAATGCAAAGCTTTTAAGTAGCTATATGAACTAATCATCTAAAAGTAAATATATCAATTATTATTATCATTACTACCTGCGTTTCCTAAAGTTTTCAAAAGTTATACATTTTTCCGTAAACCATAATTGACTATAAATTTGAAATTTAAAACAAGACCAGTTTGACGAGGGCCTCCGCCAGACGTTTCTGGCGGCTTTTTAGGTTGTTGCGTTTGATGTTGATGAAATGATCTTCTTCCAACAGATCATTAATGTTATAATTCTGCATGAGCTGTAGCATTTCTCTCTGCAGCTGCGCCGCCGACTCCTGAAGCACCTTGTACTTGATCACCAGCGGCACCTGGTCAGCCAGACGGTTACTCGCAATCTAAACACATATTCAATTAAGAAAAATTTACCCCAAACAGAGTCAATCAAGATAAGGCATGCATGTTGTGTTTGACATTTCATTTTTTGAACTGGAGCGATAAGGCTAAAGTAAGCAACAAGTAATGGAAGTCTGTCTCAAATAATATTGTAGTCAAGACCGTCCAATTCCAAGACCAGGGCCAGCCGAGGTCGAGTCATGACAGAGTTTTTGGGGGGGAGGGGATCCAGGCCAAGCCAAGATCGAGTTCAAAAGAAAGGAAAGCCACACCAATTCGAGACCGAAAACCATCAAATCCTTTTCGAGGCCACGTCTTAACTTCAACTAGTGGGCATCATTTGTACATTGCGCCAGTGATTAGGCTGTTTTCTAAAATAAGGTATTACTTGGCTCAATGGTTAAGGCTCTGGGGTACTGATCAGAAAGCCAAGGGTTCAAGCCCCAGCGCTGCCAAGCTGCCACTGTTGGGCCCTTGAGAAAGGCCCTTAAGCCCCTATTTGCTCATGTCTGGTCCTAGCTTCCTAACAACCTGGCATATGCAAAGAAAAGAATTTCATTGTGCTGCAATGTATGTGTATGTGAGAAAACCCATCTCTTAAGTCCAAGTGCAAATGCCAAGAGAACTCCAACTCCTCTCAAAAAAGTCAATACGCAGGTATAAGTGGTGTGTTATGGCTAAAGGAGTGTTCATGTTATATGTTCGTGAACTACAATAATCTGTCAAAAATCAAAGCAGGTACTACGCCTTGAAATGAGGATTTCAGAGTAGTATCCATCATGGTTATGCCCTCTTACTGTTGTTGAACACGATAACATTGCAAATAATCAGAAGTATCATCAGTAACACCAGGAAATGAACGATTGACAATAACCACTTACGCTGTAGTAAGACTTGAGGTAGTGCGTCAGATCCTCCAGGGTGGCTTCAGTGTCTGAGCGATTGTACAAACTATTGCAAGGAGGGCGAGCCACGCCATGAGATTGTCTCTCATCTTCTTCCTCCATGCGCTTCAGCATGTTCAGGATGTTAGTGTAGACACTATCCTGAGTATAGATCATCAGCTCCATGTTAAACTGAGTCTTCAGCATCGATTCAGCCTCGGACTCCTTCAGCTGATTTATGTTCTCGATCTTGGTCTGGAGGAACAAAGGACCATCTCACCATGACATGCTTGAACATGATATTCCCTGACAGCATGCTTCTTGTACTAGACCTTTTGGTTTATGTTTATCATATATTGTCATTTGGAGTTCATGGTCCAGCAAATGTAGGCAGAGTTTC
Organism: Ictalurus furcatus; assembly: GCF_023375685.1. NCBI lineage: Eukaryota > Metazoa > Chordata > Actinopteri > Siluriformes > Ictaluridae > Ictalurus > Ictalurus furcatus. The sequence continues at coordinate 6,023,313 of NC_071273.1, forward strand.
AAACGTGTCTGTAAAGTTCGTGTAAATATGAGGACCTACTTTTGTCACTTTGAGGAGATTCGGGAAGTCCGGAAAGTTGGATTGAGCCAGCTGGATGAACTCATTCCTAATGAAATCTAAAAAGAAAAAGAAAAAAAGAAAAACATTAATTTCTGTAATAAATCTCGATGCACACAAAAGGCAAAGCAGAATGTGGAAGAGAAATTGATGTGGAATCTGTGGAAATATGATGTAGTAGTAAATCGTGATATTTTCCCATTATTTATTACCTTACATGTAAGACAGAATACAAAGCCTGCGAAATAACTCCATACATTTATCTTCAAATGAGTTCTTATATGCCATTTACCTGAGATGTCCTTCATTCTCCTGATGGCAGGTTTCTCCAGCTGTTTGATCTGGTCCTTCAGTATAATCTCGAAGGTCTTGTAGTTGATGAATCCTGGGAGTTCTCTGCCTCTGTATTTTTCTTCATACTCCTTCACTTCCTTCTCAATGCCCTTGTTAACTAAAAATCCCCTCCGCCACCAAAGTAAAGGTTCAGGGTAAAGGTAAACGCCATAACCTTCAATGTGGTCCATCCTACATCCCATCCCCACTCATGTGTTTGTAAAATAAGAGTGGACACTCCTACTGTACAAGAACACTTTTAATAGATTTATAACAGAAGATATGGCTTAATTATTCTTCATCTATGACTTATAAATATGTAAATATACAATTTCCTACAACTCTGACTAGCTTCTCAGTTTAGATAAGATTTTTTTTTTCCAGAAAATTCCTATTTAAATTAAACAAAGATTATTTTGAAATATAGATGCTTGATGAAAGGTTTTCAAATGTGCAAAGTCATACCGTAGGTAATACCTGCGGGAATTAAATTAGTAAATTTTTTTATTGCGATATTTCAGGTACCCAACATCTGTAACGCCCTTGATATACAGACACAGAGATATATCATCAGACCACATGTCACTCACATGTCTTTCCTCTTTTGTCTAGATCCGTCTTCCAGTCATTAAACTCTCTCCTCAGAGTGGAGTAGATGTTGACATGTGGCACGCTCTTCGTCTCCTCTCCAATTGTTATGTTGATGGCATCCTGAGTGAATGCTGTTATTTTCTAATAAACAAACAAATGCCTGTAGTCAGACTGATTTTTTAAAAAAGAATAAAAACTCAGATGCACTCAGTGTAATACGGTAGCGTTTTAGTGAAGTGTGGCTCCTGCTTGTTGGAATGAGAACCTGCACCCACACCGGCCCTTTGCAGATAAGATTGGAGACCCGTGCTCTATACCATTCATTTGCTGTTTGGGCAGAGTTAAATATGGGATTATTTTGTAGAACGTTTATGAACATCTCCTGATTTCAGCTCAACGTCAACATTAGCCAGAAGGTTCGTAAAGCTATAATGTAAAATAAAAGCAGATATAAAGGAAAACGGAATTGATGGTCGAGCCACACATGATATTATGGAGAAGCCAGTGATCCTGACACTTTCTGCTCTCCGGACCTGCCTGATCCATCCTGATGCCCTAGGTCTGGATGGAGCTCTCATCAACTGGAGGCTACAGTCTTGCTGAGGATGATACTGCTTGAAGTACAATGGAAAGGGTTTTGGACCTCAATTCCACATTTACGTTCTCGTTGTGGTTGCTGGGACTACGGTTGCTGTGATGGCCTTGGGACTGCGATTACCACATGCAGTTTTACACTCAGGTCTCTTTTGGTGAACAGTGGACTAGTTCAACAAACAGACTTCATGTTAAAACCATAATGAACTTTCTATTACTTTCACACTATCCGCTGTTACCCAGATGAAGACGGGTTGCCTTCTGAGTCTGGTTCCTCTCAAGGTTTCTTCCTCATATCATTTTAGGGAGTTTTTCCTCACCTCCGTCGCTACCGACTCACTCAATAGGGATAAATTCACACTTAAACTCTCTATCGTGTGTTTATATATTTCTGTAAAGCTGCTTTGAGCCAATGTCCAGTGTTAAAAGCGCTATACAAATAAAAGTTAATTGAATTTGCCGAACCCAACTACGGCATTTTTCATCTTTGTCGGTCTGTGAGCAGGAAATCAATTGGGTTCCTTTCCAGGGATGAAAGGAATAAACAGTATGTCAGAAGATCCTAAGTCAGATAATGTAAAGATAAGTTTTGTTTATATATTGTCGCGACAGACCGACAGCCGGCGCGCATAATAAGAAAGTCGCTCCTTCCCCAACTGCCGCACCGGCACGAAGCGGACAGCCTCGGGCCAAACACACCATCAGCCGGAAGGACCGTCACGGTGGGGCGGGACCGTTGATAAGTTTTGTTTATATATATATATATATATATATATATATATATATATGTATGTGTGTACGTGTAATCATTTATTAATCAGCCACAGAAGGGATGAAAGTAAGAACGTGAGAGAAATGAAGTGATGCCAAGTGATGAAGTGATGAGTTGATCTACAATAGCTAGGCCCTTCGTGTTTTCCTTTCATTCCGGTCTCCAAACTGCTTCAACAACGACCTGTTGCCACTCGCTCTCTTAGACTCTCACCTTTTAAGGTGCGATACATTTCAGAGCTGCTCAAATTAAACTCTGGGTATATTAGACAATATTTGCAGCAGTACATCGAGTGCATGGTGAAAAACTCTGGATATACTAGTTACCAAGGAAACAATAACCAGGAAATGACTTTCCAAGGACGTGTTAAATGATATTATTCCAAATGTCAGGATCTTCGCTGTTAGTCTTTATTTCGTTTTTGTGTACAACTCACATCAGTCAGGAACTCCATCCATTGTTCTGGATCTGTAGGAGGCCCAGAGTTGTAGCGATCCAGTTCAGTCTGAGTTTCAGCCAACATCAGCTGGATTTGCTCCTTCAGCTGCGGCAGAGATTTCTAAAACACACACACAGCCACATTTTACTACCAGCAAGTATTTTACTATGAGCAGGGACACTTATGTACCATACAATCTACCTTTACCTCGATGTGAAGGACAAGTTCGAGTGTGAGATTCTCAGCCAGCTTGGGAATGGTGGCTTTTCCTGCTTTATACGGCATCCTGTGAAAACCGCATTTTTACATTCATCTCATGGAGTTTTTTTTTCAACATCAACCATTTTTTTAATAGATTAATATGATTAGGACCACTTGTACTAGCTAACATGGATAATACTCTTATATTAAAATTGAAATTCTACATACTGCGCATTTAAAGATTCCCGATGGCAAATTCCGGAAAATTCTCAAGACATATCTTCCCTGAGATTAAAATGTCTACCTGAAATGTGGGTGTTCTATAAAGAAGTGCTTCTCCTTCTCGATGGCTTCGTACAGAGAGATGCGGTCCACGACCTCCTGCTGTCCTTGGCACCTGACGACCGTATAGCCTTTGGTGAGGAAAATGATGTCGTTATTGATGACAGACACCACCTCATCCTCCTTGCCTTTGTCCACCAGGTCGGGCTTTGTTAGGATGCCTGTTATGAACACACATGCAAAATGTTTATGGAAGATATCTTGTGTACGTGTTAAAACATCACTGTGGAAGCGCTGGGCGTGGTCGAGAGGAATGGAGAGCAGAGCTGCGGAAGGTGAGCGGTAAGGATCCCAGACCTGTGCGAAATTTGGCTAATGAGTGTTCTGTTCAGTAAGTAGTGGCAAGAATAAAGAGGGTCGAGACTAGAGCTACGCGAGAGCGAGAGCTGAGCTGCACAGAGCTGCGTGTAAGCATGTGCATTGACCTATGCACAGGGAAATAAAACTGCTATACTTTTCCCTCCAAACCGAAGAGAAGTGTTACAGTCACAATTCACTATATATTAAAAATACAGACCAATCGTTCTTTCACCGAGTAGATCGATTTTCTGAGCCATCTTCAGCGCTTCAGTAGTGGTGATGTCCACGTTACACGGCACCACCACCAAGATGATGGTGTCTTGTTTTGTGATGAACTTTTTCATCAGGCTCTTAATCTGAAAAAGTCAGACATGCACTGATACATTTCAAAATGCTTCATTTGATATTTTATCAGAGTTTACAATGTCATATTTAATCAGTATACCACATAACAAATACGATCCATTTAAATAATCCTTAAAAGCAATTGACCTGTTCTCCAATGTCCTCCGGTTGGCCTTCGACTGGCACTCGGACAATACCAGGCAGATCGATGAACGTGAGGTCGGGAGCATTGGTCGACGTCACCTCCAGGCTGATGAGCTCGTCGCTCATGCCCAAGGTTCCAGCTATTTCATTCTGAGCTAAAAGAAGAACATGCACATGAGACAGTAATAATTAAAACAAAAATAAGTCAGCTAGGTAAAATATATAATTAAGCAAAGCTAGCTAGCTAACAAAACAGCAACCTAATTAGATAGCGAATGTTTAGGAATAAGTCCAAACAATGTTGGCTTGATAAAATTTGAGAAAGACGCTAATCAAATTAGACTGCTAATGTCAAAGAATGTGCCCAAACAAAGCTAGCTGGCAAACACAACACAACACGGCAATGGGACAGAATAGTCATAATACAATCACGTTTTCATTTCATTTTATTCAAGTTTTTATTTTTAAAAGAATTTTACAGACTATAGCTTTTACCTCCTCCTCTTCAGCATTAGATAGGACTTTGTGTAGCTTCATTACAAGTCAAAAAAGTAGCTAAGCTTGCTTGTATTCAACATTAGTCCGCTTAGGACTTAGGTAAGTACTCATTGAAATTTGCTTGATTTTGTTGTAAGCTTAATAATAATAATAATAAATAAACAGTTAGTTCCTGTCCACTAATTTGACTGTATAAGTGTCATCCCAAGATTTGACAGCGTGACATTCACTGAGTGAAAACAAACCAAATATTTGGCCATACTGTGTCTAAAATGTCAGAGACTTGATAATCATTTCCTTATAGAGCTGTACGACTATGATTCACAACATTGTTACCTTTTCTAATCCATCTCTCCACATCTGCTGGATCTGCAATGTCTCTCTCAATGTCCTTGTACTTGATCTTTCCATGCCAGAAGTCCTTCTGTCTGCTCTTCTTCATCTTGAGCTCAAGTGGACATCGTGTCACGACATCTTCTTGATTAACGGCAGAGAATATAACCGTAAAAAAGTCGAATACTCCTCTCTGACATTTATTCATCTTTTTTAAACATTTGAAGCCATTCTGAAACCTATGTCATATATAGCGATTTGCTGTATGTTCAGAAAGTTTCATTGTAAATAATGTTAAATATAAAGACTTTACAATCATTACATATCTCTCTATGTTACTATTGACTATTAAGTTTCTATTGGTAATGAACATTACATTAGGCTAACATAACTGTTGACATAATACTTGATAGTGATACTTGCTATGAGAGTGAAAATAAAATGAAGATGAAGAAATGCGTTTGAAATAGATTAAACCTGAAATTAAAATTTCACGTATGTGATGTCCCTGAAGTGGTCCGATCGGTGCTGTGAGCATGTGCACTACTGTATGTAAATTAGGTTTGATCGGGTTTGTAAATTCCATTGAAATGGAAGTATCTTGCGGACAATTTTCAAAATTAAACGCAAATTGGATTTGCAGTTGTGTTTCCTACTTGTGGACACGTAAATTGCGACAGAATTCAAGCAAAAACGAAAATGCAAATCGCATATTACCGCGTTTTCGTATACGTGAATGTACAATGTCCGGCAAATTTCAAATGCCACGCAATATCCACTTGCAGTTGCATTTCACTTGCAGTTGTGTATTACGAGTTACGACCCTGTCAGAAATACTGTAGCAACAGCAATTACCCCGTTGGCTACGTCACTTCCTCGGCATCGTACGTAGTGTGCCAATATTCAAACAGATTCGCAAATCCCTTTGCGTTTGTATGACGCTTCACAGAGACACCGGTCAGTTAGTATCGGGGTGGGAGTATAGGCCTACTATGGGGCGTGTTTGTATTTGTAAGTGACATCGATCACTACAGTCGCAGACAACGCAGTCACCGTAGTAAAGTTGGTTTTGGATTTGACATTCACTACAATTCTTCTGAATTCTGTCACAATTTACACGTACACTAACGCAAATGTCCTTTTCCTGCAAAAAAAAAAAGATCTGCAAAGTACTTCCATCCTCTGATATCACGAGCCTACTTCCTGAATTCATTTACAGATATGTCATACATATTTCACATTATATTAAATAATAACAATACAATTATATTAAATTAGAGTTTAAAGTCATTACAGATAAAAGTTGGATGTAATTATAATGTTATTTGACTTTAAAAAAAAAAGAAGTTAGACGAAAAGGGAAATATCACTGTTTTTTTTTGTTTGCTTGTGTCATATATCAAGGAGGTAACTCTGGACTTAATTTCCCAGCAGCCACTGCACCATACTACATCATTGTCACAGGACCACCTGCACCTGTCTCACATTTCTGTTTAACAAGCACTCATATACATAGTCACTGTTTGTACTGCTTCCTCGTCTTACCTATTGTCTATCTTGACCTTTGTCCCTGTACCATGTTTTGTTTCATAGTTTATGTTTAGCCTTAGCCTCAGTATTTTGCCTATGGGTCTTAGTGTCTTTGTTTTGTTGTTTGTTTGTTTATTAAACTGTTTGAACATCTGCGCTTGCTTCCGTATCTTCCTTTGTAACGTGACAGTTTGTTTGCTTGTTTGTTTGTTTTTGAGTTATTTTTTATCTTGAGCTACAGTATAATGAGTGCACTCAAATGCACTTCGGATATTTCATGAAATAAATAAAACGAATAATTATAATCATAGCAAAAATTTTAAATAACAGCAACAACAACAACAACAACAATAATAATAATAATAATAATAATAATAATAATAATAATAATAACAATAATAATAATAATAATAATAATAATAATAATAATAAATCACTTCTTTTTTTTTTAAACCCATATGATTAATAAGTTGACCCATGGTGTCTCACCTCCCCCGCGGGGCAGAGCGACTCCGGACAGCGCCTCCAGCACCGAGCTCTTCCCCGAGCTCTGGTCTCCGATCACGGCGATGGCTGGAAGCGCGAGGTCCTTCTCCACACCGAGCGGGCGCAGAGAGTCGATCAGGTCGATGTACGGGCGCACCTTCTCCTCATACTGCTCACTCAGGCTCGCGCTCATCTCTGACAGCTGAGAAACTCGGCAAAGTAAGTCGATCAATAACTAATTAAGGTCGTTTTTAGGCTGCGCTTTTATGCAGCTCTGTTTCCTCTGAGTTACGTGGAAAAGTGAAACTGATGCACCAGGTCACTTCACCTGTCATGCAAAGCGCCAACGGATCACCTGAGATCCAGACCATATTTAGCGAGACTGATGCAAATACAAGTACAAATGCAAATACGGCCAAGACGAGTCGAAGCCAATACAGAAAAACCTCTTCAGATATCCCTAGTTCAAAGGTGGGTCAATAACTGTGCTGAATTTACCTCAAAATTGTGGGTTCAAGAAAAAGGCATAGAACATTTTTAACCAAAGAGTACATACCGAAGACACTGCAGGGTATTTAAGTCTTTGTATTGTTGCTACTTAGTGGCTGTGTGTGTGCATATATATATATATATATAGATAGATATAGATATAGATATATATATATATATAAGGTGGGATAGGAAGGGGCAAGATATGTCTTAAAGAGATAATATGTCAGGAAAAAATCATTACATTTTAAAGGGTAATTTTCCATCAGTATATAATTTATCCATATAAATACCTCCTTGTTCCAGGTTTTGCTTTTAGTGGGTAGCTGTAAAGTCAGCATGGTGGCATTTAAATTTTTTATACCAGATTTCCTTTACATTAATAAACTGCTTTTGGAGCATTACCTGGATAGCCAGACATATGATCTCAACATGATTCCGATTGAACAACAGGCCTAACGCTAAAGCTTAACGTTCTAATTTGCGATCGCAATTTACAGGGTTGATAAATAATAATTCAGCATTTTATTGGCACTAATTGTTGCTAATGGAATGTTCAATTGTTACATTCTTTAGCTAGAAAAATCTGCCAAAAATCAAAGTATGTACTTATGCACAAAATTAAAACAGATATAAAATAAAGCAGAATTGTTCCCTGCTCTATGGCATTTTTCATTAAGAACGTTAGAAATATTAAGTAGTGCCAGAGGAGGAACAAAGACGGCCAGAAGCTAGGCGATGGTTTTTGCACACTTACAGATTATATTTGGGTAATATTTGGTTAAAAGTGGTGAGAGTGTACAAAATTACTTTGTAAAGCAACAAAGTACTCACTGATAAAACATGCTACATAATGCTGGGAAAATGCCACACATGAGAAGTTTTATAGCATACAATGTGTAGGTTTTTATTTATTTATTTATTTTTACATTGTCAGTCGTATGTTAAAGGTGCAGTGGACGATTTTTTCCCCTTAATAATATTGTGAATAAGATGGGAAATATGTAGAATATGATGACACACACACACACACACACACACACACACACACACACACACACACACACAGACAATGGTTTAAGCTGTGACTTTTTCATTTTCAGGCAACATTTACTTTACTGTAATGTTTGATCTCTGATCATGCTTCATTGTCACTTCTGTAGAGTTTTATTGTGACATAATATGACACCAAGTAGAGCAAAGATGGGGTTGCAGGGAGCCTGGAGTATATCCCAGGGGACACCTTTGATGGGGTTCCAACACACATTCACATACTATGGACACATATTTTAGAGATGGCAATCAGCCTACAGTGCATGTCTTTGGACTGGAGGAGGACGCTGTAGTACCCGGAGGAAACTCTCGAAGCATGGGGAGAACATGCAAACTCCACGTACACAATCCTGACATGGTATGTTTAATATATCACCAGCATAATGTGTGTGGGATTAAGACAGAAAAACAAGTAAAACTTCCAATGACGTCCAAACTAGATTTTATGAAAGTTTATTCCTAATTAATCATTATCAATCCAAGTGAAAAAGAAATAATAAAATCATTCTCCCAGCAAGTATAAGAAGCAGAAAACAGTCCCAAAACAAAAAAAAAGTACATCTAGGATAATTTTGTCACAGACTCAACACAGCAAAGTAAGAAATCGCATTAACAGATATTTCAATTACGTTTCTTAAAATATTGTGCAACAAACAAAAAATGCAAGGCTTTTAAGTAGCTATATGAACTAATCATCTAAAAGTAAATATATCAATTATTATTATCATTACTACCTGCATTTCCTAAAGTTTTCAAAAGTTATACATTTTCCTGTAAACCATAATTGACTACAAATTTGAAATTTAAAACAAGACCAGTTTGACGAGGGCCTCCGCCAGACGTTTCTGGCGGCTTTTTAGGTTGTTGCGTTTGATGTTGATGAAATGATCTTCTTCCAACAGATCATTAATGTTATAATTCTGCATGAGCTGTAGCATTTCTCTCTGCAGCTGCTCCGCCGACTCCTGAAGCACCTTGTACTTGATCACCAGCGGCACCTGGTCAGCCAGACGGTTACTCGCAATCTAAACACATATTCAATTAAGAAAAATTTACCCCAAACAGAGTCAATCAAGATAAGGCGTGCATGTTGTGTTTGACATTTCATTTCTTGAACTGGAGCGATAAGGCTACAGTAAGCAACAAGTAATAGAAGTCTGTCTCAAATAATATTATAGTCAAGACCGTCCAATTCCAAGACCAGGGCCAGCCGAGGTCGAGTCATGACAGAGTTTTTGAGGGGGAGGGGATCCAGGCCAAGCCAAGATCGAGTTCAAAAGAAAGGAAAGCCACACCAATTCGAGACCGAAAACCATCAAATCCTTTTCGAGGCCACGTCTTAACTTCAACTAGTGGGCATCATTTGTACATTGCGCCAGTGATTAGGCTATTTTCTAAAATAAGGTATTACTTGGCTCAATGGTTAAGGCTCTGGGGTACTGATCAGAAAGCCAAGGGTTCAAGCCCCTGCGCTGCCTAGCTGCCACTGTTGGGCCCTTGAGCAAGGCCCTTAAGCCCCTATTTGCTCATGTCTGGTCCTAGCTTCCTAACAACCTGGCATATGCAAAGAAAAGAATTTCATTGTGCTGCAATGTATGTGTATGTGAGAAAACCCATCTTTTAAGTCCAAGTGCAAATGCCAAGAGAACTCCAACTCCTCTCAAAAAAGTCAATACGCAGGTATAAGTGGTGTGTTATGGCTAAAGGAGTGTTCATGTTATATGTTCGTGAATTACAATAATCTGTCAAAAATCAAAGCAGGTACTACGCCTTGAAATGAGGATTTCAGAGTAGTGTCCATCATGGTTATGCCCTCTTACTGTGGTTGAACATGATAACATTGCAAATAATCAGAAATATCATCAGTAACACCAGGAAATGAACGATTGACAATAACCACTTACGCTGTAGTAAGACTTGAGGTAGTGCGTCAGATCCTCCAGGGTGGCTTCAGTGTCTGAGCGATTGTACAAACTATTGCAAGGAGGGCGAGCCACGCCATGAGATTGTCTCTCATCTTCTTCCTCCATGCGCTTCAGCATGTTCAGGATGTTAGTGTAGACACTATCCTGAGTATAGATCATCAGCTCCATGTTAAACTGAGTCTTCAGCATCGATTCAGCCTCGGACTCCTTCAGCTGCTTTATGTTCTCGATCTTGGTCTGGAGGAACAAAGGACCATCTCACCATGACATGCTTGAACATGATATTCCCTGACAGCATGCTTCTTGTACTAGACCTTTTGGTTTATGTTTATCATATATTGTCATTTGGTGTTCATGGTCCAGCAAATGTAGGCAGAGTTTCAAATGTGTCTGTAAAGTTCGTGTAAATATGAGGACCTACTTTTGTCACTTTGAGGAGATTCGGGAAGTCCGGAAAGTTGGATTGAGCCAGCTGGATGAGCTCATTCCTAATGAAATCTAAAAAGAAAAAGAAAAAAAGAAAAACATTAATTTCTGTAATAAATCTCGATGCACACAAAAGGCAAAGCAGAATGTGGAAGAGAAATGGATGTGGAATCTGTGGAAATATGATGTAGTAGTAAATCGTGATATTTTCCCATTATTTATTACCTTACATGTAAGACAGAATACAAAGCCTGCGAAATAGCTCCATACATTTATCTTCAAATGAGTTCTTATATGCCATTTACCTGAGATGTCCTTCATTCTCCTGATGGCAGGTTTCTCCAGCTGTTTGATCTGGTCCTTCAGTATAATCTCGAAGGTCTTGTAGTTGATGAATCCTGGGAGTTCTCTGCCTCTGTATTTTTCTTCATACTCCTTCACTTCCTTCTCAATGCCCTTGTTAACTAAAAATCCCCTCCGCCACCAAAGTAAAGGTTCAGGGTAAAGGTAAACTCCATAACCTTCAATGTGGTCCATCCTACATCCCATCCCCACTCATGTGTTTGTAAAATAAGAGTGGACACTCATACTGTACAAGAACACTTTTAATAGATTTATAACAGAAGATATGGCTTCATTATTCTTCATCTATGACTTATAAATATGTAAATATACAATTTCCTACAACTCTGACTAGCTTCTCAGTTTAGATAAGATTTTTTTTTTCCAGAAAATTCCTATTTAAATTAAACAAAGATTATTTTGAAATATAGATGCTTGATGAAAGGTTTTCAAATGTGCAAAGTCATACCGTAGGTAATACCTGCGGGAATTAAATTAGTAAATTTTTTATTGCGATATTTCAGGTACCCAACATCTGTAACGCCCTTGATATACAGACACAGAGATATATCATCAGACCACATGTCACTCACATGTCTTTCCTCTTTTGTCTAGATCCGTCTTCCAGTCATTAAACTCTCTCCTCAGAGTGGAGTAGATGTTGACATGTGGCACGCTCTTCGTCTCCTCTCCAATTGTTATGTTGATGGCGTCCTGAGTGAATGCTGTTATTTTCTAATAAACAAACAAATGCCTGTAGTCAGACTGATTTTTTAAAAAAGAATAAAAACTCAGATGCACTCAGTGTAATACGGTAGCGTTTTAGTGAAGTGTGGTTCCTGCTTGTTGGAATGAAAACCTGCACCCACACCGGACCTTTGCAGATAAGATTGGAGACCTGTGCTCTATACCATTCATTTGCTGTTCGGGCAGAGTTAAATATGGGATTATTTTGTAGAACGTTTATGAACATCTCCTGATTTCAGCTCAACGTCAACATTAGCCAGAAGGTCCGTAAAGCTATAATGTAAAATGAAAGCAGATATAAAGGAAAACGGAATTGATGGTCGAGCCACACATGATATTATGGAGAAGCCAGTGATCCTGACACTTTCTGCTCTCCGGACCTGCCTGATCCATCCTGATGCCCTAGGTCTGGATGGAGCTCTCATCAACTGGAGGCTACAGTCTTGCTGAGGATGATACTGCTTGAAGTACAATGGAAATGGTTTGGGACCTCAATTCCACATTTACGTTCTCGTTGTGGTTGCTGGGACTACGGTTGCTGTGATGGCCTTGGGACTGTGATTACCACATGCAGTTTTACACTCAGGTCTCTTTTGGTGAACAGTGGACTAGTGCAACAAACAGACTTCATGTTAAAACCATAATGAACTTTATATTACTTTCACACTATCCGCTGTTACCCAGATGAAGACGGGTTGCCTTCTTAGTCTGGTTCCTCTCAAGGTTTCTTCCTCATATCATCTTAGGGAGTTTTTCCTCACCACTGTCACTACCGACTCACTCAATAGGGATAAATTCACACTTAAAATCTCTATCGTGTGTTTATATATTTCTGTAAAGCTGCTTTGAGCCAATGTTCAGTATTAAAAGCGCTATACAAATAAAAGTTAATTGAATTTGCCGAACCCAAATACGGCATTTTTCATCTTTGTCGGTCTGTGAGCAGGAAATCAATTGGGTTCCTTTCCAGGGATGAAAGGAATAAACAGTATGTCAGAAGATCCTAAGTCAGATAATGTAAAGATAAGTTTTGTTTATATATCTATCTATCTATCTATCTATCTATCTATCTATCTATATGTGTGTGTGTGTGTATTCATTTATTCATCAGCCACAGAAGGGATGAAAGTAAGAACGTGAGAGAAATGAAGTGATGCCAAGTGATGAGTTGATCTACAATAGCTAGGCCCTTCGTGTTTTCCTTTCATTCCGGTCTCCAAACTGCTTCAACAACGACCTGTTGCCGCTCGCTCTCTTAGACTCTCACCTTTTAAGGTGCGATACATTTCAGAGCTGCTCAAATTAAACTCTGGGTATATTAGACAATATTTGCAGCAGTACATCGAGTGCATGGTGAAAAACTCTGGATATACTAGTTATCAAGGAAACAATAACCAGGAAATGACTTTCCAAGGACGTGTTAAATGACATTATTCCAAATTTCAGGATCTTCGCTGTTAGTCTTTATTTCGTTTTTGTGTACAACTCACATCAGTCAGGAAGTCCATCCATTGTTCTGGATCTGTAGGAGGCCCAGAGTTGTAGCGATCCAGTTCAGTCTGAGTTTCAGCCAACATCAGCTGGATTTGCTCCTTCAGCTGCGGCAGAGATTTCTAAAACACACACACAGCCACATTTTACTACCAGCAAGTATTTTACTATGAGCAGGGACATTTATGTACCATACAATCTAGCTTTACCTCGATGTGAAGGACAAGTTCGAGTGTGAGATTCTCAGCCAGCTTGGGAATGGTGGCTTTTCCTGCTTTATACGGCATCCTGTGAAAACCGCATTTTTACATTCATCTCACTGAGTATTTTTTTCAACAGCAACCATTTTTTAAATAGATTAATATGATTAGGACCACTTGTACTAGCTAACATGGTTAATACTCTTGTATTAAAATTGAAATTCTACATACTGCGCATTTAAAGATTCCCGATGGCAAATTCCGGAAAATTCTCAAGACATATCTTCCCTGAGATTAAAATGTCTACCTGAAATGTGGGTGTTCTATAAAGAAGTGCTTCTCCTTCTCGATGGCTTCGTACAGAGAGATGCGGTCCACGACCTCCTGCTGTCCTTGGCACCTGACGACCGTATAGCCTTTGGTGAGGAAAATTATGTCGTTATTGATGACGGACACCACCTCATCCTCCTTGCCTTTGTCCACCAGGTCGGGCTTTGTTAGGATGCCTGTTATGAACACACATGCAAAATGTTTATGGAAGATATCTTGTGTACGTGTTAAAACATCACTGTGGAAGCGCTGGGCGTGGTCGAGAAGAATGGAGATCAGAGCTGCGGAAGGTGAGCGGTAAGGATCCCAGACCTGTGCGAAATTTGGCTAATGAGTGTTCTGTTCAGTAAGTAGTGGCAAGGATAAAGAGGGTCGAGACTAGAGCTACGCGAGAGCGAGAGCTGAGCTGCACAGAGCTGCGTGTAAGCATGTGCACTGACCTATGCACAGGGAAATAAAACTGCTATACTTTTCCCTCCAAACCGAAGAGAAGTGTTACAGTCACAATTCACTATATATTAAAAATACAGATCAATCGTTCTTTCACCGAGTAGATCGATTTTCTGAGCCATCTTCAGCGCTTCAGTAGTGGTGATGTCCACGTTACACGGCACCACCACCAAGATGATGGTGTCTTGTTTTGTGATGAACTTTTTCATCAGGCTCTTAATCTGAAAAAGTCACACATGCACTGATACATTTCAAAATGCTTCATTTGATATTTTATCAGAGTTTACAATGTCATATTTAATCAGTATACCACATAACAAATACGATCCATTTAAATAATCCTTAAAAGCAATTGACCTGTTCTCCAATGTCCTCCGGTTGGCCTTCGACTGGCACTCGGACAATACCAGGCAGATCGATGAACGTGAGGTCGGGAGCATTGGTCGACGTCACCTCCAGGCTGATGAGCTCGTCGCTCATGCCCAAGGTTCCAACTATTTCATTCTGAGCTAAAAGAAGAACATGCACATGAGACAGTAATAATTAACACAAAAATAAGTCAGCTAGGTAAAATATATAATTAAGCAAAGCTAGCTAGCTAACAAAACAGCAACCTAATTAGATAGCGAATGTTTAGGAATAAGTCCAAACAATGTTGGCTTGATAAAATTTGAGAAAGACGCTAATCAAATTAGACTGCTAATGTTAAGGAATGTGCCCAAACAAAGCTAGCTGGCAAACACAACACAACACGGCAATGGGACAGAATAGTCATAATACAATCACATTTTCATTTCATTTTATTCAAGTTTTTATTTGTAAAAGAATTTTACAGACTATAGCTTTTACCTCCTCCTCTTCAGCATTAGAGAGGACTTTGTGTAGCTTCATTACAAGTCAAAAAAGTAACAAAGCTTGCTTGTATTCAACATTAGTCCGCTTAGGACTTAGGTAAGTACTCATTGAAATTTGCTTGATTTTGTTGTAAGCTTAATAATAATAATAATAAATAAACAGTTAGTTCCTGTCCACTAATTTGACTGTATAAGTGTCATCCCAAGATTTGACAGCGTGACATTCACTGATAGAGTGAAAACAAACCAAATATTTGGCCATACTGTGTCTAAAATGTCAGAGACTTGATAATCATTTCCTTATAGAGCTGTACGACTATGATTCACAACATTGTTACCTTTTCTAATCCATCTCTCCACATCTGCTGGATCTGCAATGTCTCTCTCAATGTCCTTGTACTTGATCTTTCCATGCCAGAAGTCCTTCTGTCTGCTCTTCTTCATCTTGAGCTCAAGTGGACATCGTGTCACGATATCTTCTTGATTAACGGCAGAGAATATAACCGTAAAAGAGTCGAATACTCCTCTCTGACATTTATTCATCTTTTTTAAACATTTGAAGCCATTCTGAAACCTATGTCATATGTAGCGATTTGCTGTATGTTCAGAAAGTTTCAGTGTAAATAATGTTAAATATAAAGACTTTACAATCATTACATATCTCTCTATGTTACTATTGACTATTAAGTTTCTATTGGTAATGAACATTACATTAGGCTAACATAACTGTGGACATAATACTTGATAGTGATACTTGCTATGAGAGTGAAAATAAAATGAAGATGAAGAAATGCGTTTGAAATAGATTAAACCTGAAATTAAAATTTCACGTACGTGAACGTAACTTTATCCGTATTAAAGTTTCGGCTCCGTTAAGACTCTGTTGATGTCCCTGAAGTGGTCCGATCGGTGCTGTGAGCATGTGCACTACTGTATGTAAATTAGGTTCGATCGGGTTTGTAAATTCTTTTGAAATGGAAGTATCTTGCGGACAATTTTCAAAATTAAACGCAAATTGGATTTGCAGTTGTGTTTCCTACTTGTGGACACGTAAATTGCGACAGAATTCAAGCAAAAACGAAAATGCAAATCGCATATTACCGCGTTTTCGTATACGTGAATGTACAATGTCCGGCAAATTTCAAATGCCACGCAAAATCCACTTGCAGTTGCATTTCACTTGCAGTTGTGTATTACGAGTTACGACCCTGTCAGAAATACTGTAGCAACAGCAATTACCCCGTTGGCTACGTCACTTCCTCGGCATCGTACGTAGTGTGCCAATATTCAAACAGATTCGCAAATCCCTTTGCGTTTGTATGACGCTTCACAGAGACGCCGGTCAGTTAGTATCGGGGTGGGAGTATAGGCCTACTATGGGGCGTGTTTGTATTTGTAAGTGACATCGATCACTACAGTCGCAGAGAACGCAGTCACCGTAGTAAAGTTGGTTTTGGATTTGACATTCACTACAATTCTTCTGAATTCTGTCACAATTTACACGTACACTAACGCAAATGTCCTTTTCCTGCAAAAAAAAAAAAAAGATCTGCAAAGTACTTCCATCCTCTGATATCACAAGCCTATTTCCTGAATTCATTTACAGATATGTCATACATATTTCACATTATATTAAATAATAACAATACAATTATATTAAATTAGAGTTTAAAGTCATTACAGATAAAAGTTGGATGTAATTATAATGTTATTTGACTTAAAAAAAAAAAAAAAAGTTAGACGAAAAGGGAAATATCACCGTTTTTTTTTTTGTTTGTTTGTTTGTGTCATATATCAAGGAGGTAACTCTGGACTTAATTTCCCAGCAGCCACTGCACCATACTACATCATTGTCACAGGACCACCTGCACCTGTCTCACGTTTCTGTTTAACAAGCACTCATATACATAGCCACTGTTTGTACTGCTTCCTCGTCTTACCTATTGTCTATCTTGACCTTTGTCCCTGTACCATGTTTTGTTTCATAGTTTATGTTTAGCCTTAGCTTCAGTATTTTGCCTATGGGTCTTAGTGTCTTTGTTTTGTTGTTTGTTTGTTTATTAAACTGTTTGAACATCTGCGCTTGCTTCCGTATCTTCCTTTGTAACGTGACAGTTTGTTTGCTTGTTTGTTTGTTTTTGAGTTATTTTTTATCTTGAGCTACAGTATAATGAGTGCACTCAAATGCACTTCGGATATTTCATGAAATAAATAAAACGAATAATTATAATCATAGCAAAAATTTTAAATAACAGCAACAACAACAACAACAACAACAATAATAATAATAATAATAATAATAATAATAATAATAATAATAATAATAAATCACTTCTTTTTTTTTTTAAACCCATATGATTAATAAGTTGACCCATGGTGTCTCACCTCCCCCGCGGGGCAGAGCGACTCCGGACAGCGCCTCCAGCACCGAGCTCTTCCCCGAGCTCTGGTCTCCGATCACGGCGATGGCTGGAAGCGCGAGGTCCTTCTCCACACCGAGCGGGCGCAGAGAGTCGATCAGGTCGATGTACGGGCGCACCTTCTCCTCATACTGCTCACTCAGGCTCGCGCTCATCTCTGACAGCTGAGAAACTCGGCAAAGTAAGTCGATCAATAACTAATTAAGGTCGTTTTTAGTCTGCGCTTTTATGCAGCTCTGTTTCCTCTGAGTTACATGGAAAAGTGAAACTGATGCGCCAGGTCACTTCACCTGTCATGCAAAGCGCCAACGGATCACCTGAGATCCAGACCATATTTAGCGAGACTGATGCAAATACAAGTACAAATGCAAATACGGCCAAGACGAGTCGAAGCCAATACAGAAAAACCTCTTGAGATATCCCTAGTTCAAAGGTGGGTCAATAACTGTGCTGAATTTACCTCAAAATTGTGGGTTCAAGAAAAAGGCATAGAACATTTTTAACCAAAGAGTACATACCGAAGACACTGCAGGGTATTTAAGTCTTTGTATTGTTGCTACTTAGTGGCTGTGTGTGTGCATATACATACATACATACATATACATATATATATATATATATATATATATATATGTGTGTGTGTGTGTGTGTGTGTGTGTGTGTGTATGTATATATATGTATATATGTATGTATGTATATATATATATATATGTATATATATATATATATATATATATATATATATATATATATATATATATATAAGGTGGGATAGGAAGGGGTAAGATATGTCTTAAAGAGATAATATGTCAGGAAAAAATCATTACATTTTAAAGGGTAATTTTCCATCAATATATAATATATCCATATAAATACCTTCTTGTTTCAGGTGTTGCTTTTGGAGCATTACCTGGATAGCCAGACATATGATCTCAACATGATTCCAATTGAACAACAGGCCTAACGCTAAAGCTTAACGTCCTAATTTGCGATCGCAATTTACAGGTTTGCTAAATAATAATTCAGCATTTTATTGGCACTAATTGTTGCTAATGGAATGTTCAATTGATACATTCTTTATCTAGAATAATCTGCCAAAAATCAAAGTATGTACTTACACCTTTGAATTAGGGTTTCATAGCAGCGTGTGATTTAGAACGCAGTATCCCTCATGCATGATTATTGTGCTAGAGCTTTACTTCATGTTTATTATACAGTAGCTATATTTTCATTTGGTGTTCGTGGTCCAGCAAACGTGGGCAGATTTTTAAACATGTCTGTAAAGTGCGTGTAAATATGAGGAGGTACCTTTTGGCATTTTGAGGAGATTTTGGAAGTCTAGAAAGAAATGCATTGAGCCAACTGAATGAACTTTCTCTCCAGTCATTAGGTTGATGGTGTACTGAGTGAATGCCGTGATTTTCTGATAAACAAACAAAGATTTGTTGTCAGATAAAAAAAAAATAAAAACCTCACACTGTATGCTTTTTAGTGTTATCATGGTTACTTTACAAATCACAGAGCCTGATTAAAATGGTAGCATTCAAATTTACCGAACAGAGTTATTTAATGTTTTCCTCAGTAGGATATTTTGTTGAATTGTGGATGAAAATGCAAATATTTGTTGTTCTCTTAGTGTAATACATGTAGTGTTTTGTGTTTTAGTGAAAGAAAGCTATTAAACTATTAACCTTTCCTTCATCACTGAATGAGAGCAAATTTCAATATTACCGATAGTAGCACTGGAACAGGTAGCAGATGTATGACTAATCATAAAGAATGACGTAAAGCAATTGGAGAAATCTTCTTGCTTTTGAAATGATACTGATCGAAACACCAAAGCAGTCACTACATACACAAGACCGAGAAGTCCTCTGTCTGCGTGCACAAGAAACGATTCTGATTGGTCGTGTGTGGATGCAGCGGCCAATCGCATCAAAGAGTTAGCTTGGAGGAGACAACCACATTGTGATCTGTATAAATAGTGTGATGTACTCATGTGTCACACGACGGAAGCCACAATAATATAAGCATGTTATTTAATCATTCAATGTATGATCGGTCAGTTAAAATGACATTTTAATAGTAGGGTAAAAATTATGTAAAAAATAATATAATGCTTCTTTTTCACCATGGATAACTGAATGTGCTCTGTGTCACTCATTTGCTGTCAGGGAAGTTAAATATGGGATTACACAGATAACTCTGTTGGCCTTTTATGAATGTCTTTACGCCATAGCTCAACGTCAACATTAGTCAGAAGACTTCAATGTTCATGTAATAACACACAGTTTAAACAGATGTAAAATAAAACAGAATTGTTCCCTGCTCTGTGGAATTTTCAATTAAGAAATTGAGAAAAATGAAGTGGTGCCAGAGGAGGAACAAAGATGGCTGAAAGCTAGGAAAAGGATGAGAGCAGGAAGAGTTATTGAGAAAAATTAAGTGGTGCCAGAGGAGGAACAAAGATGGCTGAAAGCTAGGAAAAGGATGAGAGCAGGAAGAGTTATTGAGAAAAATGAAGTGGTGCCAGAGGAGGAACAAAGATGGCTGAAAGCTAGGAAAAGGATGAGAGCAGGAAGAGTTGTCATGTAAGAACAATTTAGCTAGACCGTTTTTTGTTTCCCTTTAATCCGTGCTTCTTCAAAAACATTTCATTTTTTCTCACTGCAAACTGTATTCTAGTTTAAGAAATGTTAACGGGAAATGCCAATCATTTTGGCTGTGCTGTTTAAAGGGACAGTAGGTAATATTTGCAGCAATACATCGAGTGTATGGTATAGAAACACATATTATATGGATATAAAGGTTACCAGGAAACACTAGGCTATGTGTGCCTATTAAATAAAGATAAATGACGTTCTAAGGCCATGTTAAATAAAATTTTAAGGAACCTCACTGTTGGGATTTGCTTCATTTTTGTGTACAGCTTGTGTCAATCAGGAAGTAGATCCTTTGTTCTGGTTCTGCAGGAGGCCCGGAGCCATAGCAATCTAGTTCAGCCTGAATTTCAGCCAATATCATCTGGATGATGTCAACATTAGTCCGAAGGCTTCAAATGTTATAACACACAATTAAAACAGATGTAAAATAAAACAGAATTGTTCCCTGAAGAAATTGAGAAAAATTAAGTGGTGCCAGAGGAGGAACAGAGACGGCCGAAAGCTAGGAAAGGGATGAGAGCAGGAAGAGCATTTGAATTGTAAGAACAAATTAGCTAGACTGTTTTTTGTTTCCCTTTCATCCGTGTTTTGGGTGTGCTATTTAAAGGGACAGAAGGTAATATTTGCAGCAAAACATAGAGTGTACGGTATAGGTACCGCCGCAGACAAATTTTGACCCAGGAAAAACTCTGGAAATAAAGGTTACCAGGAAACACTAGGTGTCCCTGTTAAATAAAGATAAATGACTTTCTAAGGCCATGTTAAACCTCACTGTTGGGATTTGCTTGGTTTGGTGTAGACCTCGTGTCAATCAAGAAGTAGATCCGTTGTTCTGGTTCAACGGGAGGCCCGGAGCCATAGCAATACAGTTCAGCCTGAATTTCAGCAAACTTCATCTGGATTTGCTCCTCCCATCCGGCCGCGGGTGGTCATTCCTTTTCTATGGTCCTGGAGGGTCCATAGAGTCAGCCTCCGACTCTAAAGGTAGCTCTTCTGCTGGCCCTGACATCTCTCAAGCAAGTAGGAGATCAACAAGCTCTCTCTGTTGCCCCTTCCTGCCTTGACTTAACTTCTTATATCCTAGGACAGATTATATTCCTAAAATTGATATGAGTATGAATAGATTTAATCCATATATGGAATTGCAGTGTTCAGTTGGGTGTTTTACTAAGCTGTAATAACTTGTGCTTTTTATCACAGGAGAAACAACGACAAAGCTCTGTTTATGAAAATGTTTATTTGTAAAACACCCAACTGAACACTGCAATTCCATATTTGGATAAAATCTAGTTCTAAGTCTAAGGAACAAGAACGGGCAAAATATTTATGTACCTCGTATTGCGCTCTAAGGCACGGATTACAATTCTGAAATCGGTAGTAAGAAATTCCCTTACAAGAAATTGTATATGATTCTCATGTGATTATGAGTAATATATGATCACATGTGGAAAAAAGGTGCATTTGAACATGTGAACAATCATTTGAATTCAAAATATAAAGAAATAGATTAGATTAACCAACTCTTTGGAAGAAAATTTTAAGTTTTTATGAGCATGTGTTCTAGATTACAGATGTGTGTAGCAAATACTAAATGATCCTGAGTGTGATATCTATTCTTTTTCTTCTCATATGGTTATATCAGAAGTTTTCTTCTGATATGATATGGGACAATATCTTGGACAGTGTTAGGAAAATTATTTAAAATGTAAGTAGCTAAAAAAAACAAAGAAAATACAGTTTAACTACACTGAAGGTACTGCAATGTTTGATAACACCTTATATGTTAATTGCAAATAGTAATAATAAACACAAGCTACACAATTTTTTTGTTCGTTTTAAAGAACACCATTAAGTATATATATATATATATATATATATATATATATATATATATATATATATATATATATATATATAGTAGGGAAATAGCCCGTGAGGGGCGGAGCACAGACACACTTTTATTTTCTTTGCTTTTTCCTCTTAGGGGTGAGGAGGTGTGTGTGTGTGAGTGTATGTGGGTTTGCGGCTGGCGTTGCAGAGTTCTTCTGGGGGCGTGTCGGAGCTTCCCGGAAGCGTGAGGGCTTTCTCGTGCCGTCAGGCAACGCCGCGTTTGTTTTCAGCGAGCAGCGGCCTCGTCTGGATCCGAGTCATCTGGAACAGAGAACAAACACACACATGCACAGAGAGAGAAAGAGAGAGAGAGAGGGCAGTTAGTAAGTGCCAAAGCCAAACAAATGACGGGTATTGGGGAGAAGCGACACTCACATGTCACAAGAGATACTTCTCTTGTGGAAGAGCCTTCGCTTATAGAGCCCCACAGTTATGGAACAGTCTTCCTATTAGTGTTCGGGACTCAGACACAGTCTCAGTGTTTAAGTCTAGGCTTAAAACGTATTTGTTTACTCAAGCCTACTCTGACTAGATTATGTTCTACTACTTCGCAGTCATAATAATCTTTTTTCTCCCTCTCTCCTTTCGCCGAGCCCCACACGAATTTATGGAGATACTAGAGATCCAGATCCTTTCTGCCTCTGGATGGAGCTCAAATCTTCTCTAATTCCAGACTGCTGAGACTACGGCTGCTCCTAAGGCCATACAAACTTCATATAAATCCATAATGAACTTTTTTCACGCTATCTGTTGTTACCCAGATGAGGATGGGTTCCCTTCTGAGTCGGGTTCCTCTCAAGGTTTCTTCCTCTTAAAACATCTTAGGGAGTTCTTCCTTGCCACCGTCGCCACTCAGTGGCTTGCTCAGTTGGGATAAATTCACACCTTTAATATTTGTATATCATGTTGATATTTCTGTAAAGCTGCTTTGAGACAATGTCTATTGTAAAAAGCGCTATACAAATAAAATTGAATTGAATTGAATTGAATTGAATTCTCTCTGGATGAGCAGAAGAGTGGCCTCTTATACTCTTCCCTCATCTGCTGGATGGTGGATTTTTTTCGATCGGCACACCAATCACCGGCCGGAGGTGTGTCGGCGGCTCCGCCCCACCATCACGTGCTTTCTGGTCACCGTCGGTTTTGACACGGGTCTGTCCCTTCCGTGCCTGTGCGGTAGTCGGGGAAGGAGCGATTTTAATAACTTGCATGCCGGCTTTCAGACCGTTGCAACTATATATATATATATATATATATATATATATATATATATATATATATATATATATGTTGTTGAATTTCATCAGAGTTAATATCCCAGATATTTATCCTCAACTCACTACTCTGTCATACAGCTTGATAGAGCATGTAAGAAACACTTCCTCTTAAATCCTCAGAAGGCGGAGTCTTCATGCCACTGGGCTAGAGAACCAATGAAATCCTTTCCCTTTCACTGAAGGGGTGTGTACCAAAGGAATTTTACTCAGGAGTAAAATATACGAATCGTCCTTTGTATGGACTTCGGTTTATTATAGAACAAAAAAATAAGATTACAATTGCCTTAACTCAGAATATAAAGAAAAATAAAATAAAGAAAAACAAGCAACTACGCAGAGTCTAAAAATAGTTTTCTTTTAAGGAGAGACATAAAATAAAGCAATCATTTAGATCACGCAGGATCAGATAGTTTTTCTTCCTTCACATGAAACTAAAACGAATAATGTTCACCCGAGGTGCGGCCCTGACCGCTCGTCTGTTCAAAGCTTATATACATCTTCGCTTGTGGTTTCAAGCACTAGAGTAAGTTTTCTCTCAAAAACGCAATGCCTTCTCAACGGTGTCCGGATGCGGTTACGAGTGAAAACTCTGAAGCTGCATGTAGAAAACAGAAAGCATGCCCTTATTTGGGTCTTTAACAGAGAGATAGAGGGTGGGGGATTTGTGGTTTTTGAGCACTTGCCTTAAAGCTGTGTATGTTTTACCGCTGGCTGTAAAAAAAAAAACAGGAAGTAAAAAACAGAATGTATGTTTTTACTGGGCTTTTTTCAGATTTCAGCGTTCTATCAGTCTTTCCATTTCATCTAT